>NW_014638995.1:113365-288191 GCF_000747765.1 Moesziomyces antarcticus
TGGAAGCGCGGCGACGCTCCTGCTGCCGACTTTGGTGTTGGCCGCGCCGACAGGTGGAGCTACAAGCGCGATGGCGAGCCCGCCGCTGACTACGGCATCGGTCCCCCCGACCGTCAGTGGAGCTGGAAGCGCGAGTCGGAGAGCGCTGAGTCGCAGTAAAGAGTCCATCGTCCTGCCTACATCAGATTCTAGTGCTTTCACTCTAGCAACTACACCACTCATAGACGCACCTACGATGAGGGCTTTTCGACCTGCATCTGGCCACTTGGACGTACCATCACGCTAGTGCTTTGTCGAGTCTCCCGCTACCGCGCGGCGGTACCCAGCCTTGACCGAACGGGCCCGGTGCCTTGAAGCAAGGCTGTGCACCGCCACACGCACCTTATCCGCTTGCGTGCTTGCCTGTCAGTTCTTTCCCCACACTCCTTTTGGTCACCCTCCCCCTATCGAACTTTGCAGTCGGGTCGAGCGCATGCATACAATCGTTGCGACCCCAATCTTGTCATCGTCCTGTCCGTGACCACTCTGTCGATCGGCACGTTTCCATCTTGTACTTTGCAGCAATCAAGTCCTGTCTCTCTGGACTGTACGTCTGCCTCGAATGCTCCTGGCGTCGAAGCTCGAACGATCGAGTGATACATGGCCAGTCGGGCCGGGACGCGGGGTGCCAGGGCCACCGGTTGGCGCATGATGTGATGAGCAGCTTGGCATCGGCGTTAGACAAGCGCAGTCTGAAATTTAGGTGTAGGGTGCAAACGGGTGTCAGGCGACCCACAACAATGGCGCCACGCACGGCTTTGTTTGCGCAGCTCAGCGCGCAGACACTCTAACATTTCGTGCGCGCTGCCGGGTCACCTGTCTGCCCAGAATCGACTCGAAGCTGCGCCTATCCACACCGATTGTTTGGGGATGTAGCTGTTGATAGCCTCGACCTTATCGCTCGGATGCTTGGGGGCAGGGTTTAGGGTTGGGGCAAACTCATGGGGAAGCCGCTGACATACCCGTGCGCAAACGGCGGTTGAGCTTCTTCCCTTCGAAGCGCGGAGACCCAGAGGATAAATCTCGGGATTCGGCTTCCTCTCCACACGTTGCAGTCGTGTTGGCCCCGGCAGCCGGCTGGCTTTCAGGCTCAACACCTGCACACTCCCATCTTTCCCAGGACGATCGATCGCTGAGCCAAGGTTCGTGACACGGCACCTAGGCCGTTAAAGAGGCGCAAGAGCTGCGCGACTACCGGACCAGCATGGTGCCCAGCGTCCCCGAGGAGTCGAGGCCGAAAGATCGCTCGCGTCGAACACGGTCAACGAAAGCATCGCGGTCACGGACATCACGACATGCTCTGCGACTGGTGTTGCTGAGCCTACTTGTGGCACTCGTAGCGATAGTTGCGCCACTCGTATATCCGGAAGCGTTCCTCACCGAGGCGCAGGTCGGGCAAGTCACAACGTTCTTCGAGTCAGCAGGACTTGGAGAAACACTTGCGCAGCTGCAAGGCCGAGAATCGTCGGGGTTGTCAGGCAGATCTTGGGCAGGACAGTGGGATGATTCAACCTCATCGCAGACTACTGTACGCGGAGGGCATACGAACAACTGGGCGGTGCTGGTGTGCACGTCCAAGTTCTGGTTCAACTACCGTCACATTGCCAACACTCTCGGCATGTACCGAACGGTCAAGCGGCTGGGCATTCCGGATAGCAACATCATCCTCATGCTTGCGGACGACGCCGCGTGCAATCCGCGCAACAAGTTTCCCGGAAACGTATGGGCATCGACTGCCAACCGCCTCGACCTGTACGGGCACAATATCGAGGTCGACTATCGCGGCTACGAGGTGTCGGTGGAAAACCTCATCCGACTTCTCACGGGTCGACTGCCGCCCACCACGCCCAAGTCGAAGCGTCTCGAGAGCGATGCTCGTTCCAACGTGTTCCTGTACATGACGGGGCATGGGGGGGACGAGTTCCTCAAGTTCCAGGACTACGAGGAGATCTCGGCGGTGGATATTGCGGATGCGATCGAGCAGATGTGGCAGAAGAAACGATACCACCAGCTTTTCTTTATGGTGGATACGTGCCAGGCCAACACGCTGTATACGCGCATTTATTCGCCCAACGTGCTGGCCACAGGATCCTCCGCCAAGGGGCAGAACTCGTACTCGCATGGTGCTGACGACGATCTGGGTGTGGCCATGATCGATCGGTTCACCAACTTTGTGCTGGAATGGATGGAGGACAAGAACAAGACGTCGGATGCTACGATGCAAGATCTGTTTGCGGCGTACGATCCGAGTCGGATCGAATCCGATCCAGGCGTACGCACCGACCTGTTCCCCTGGCCATTGACGGATGTGAAGATCACCGACTTTTTCGGCGGCGTTGCCCAGGTCGACCTCACGCATCAGAGCACAGACACGCCATTTCTCATGTCCTAGAAATGCTGCAAGAATGGCATTGTGTCACACGTCACCGCGAGCGAGCTTGATGTGGCATTCTGAATTGCGTGAAGCCTCACAGCCACGCTTGAGCCTGCGCCCGGAGCGTGCGCTCGTGCAGGCCTTGTTGATGGTAGACACGGACAAAGCATGCACTTACCTGCTGGTGGCGCCACGTCAAGCTTCGAGTCGTATCCTTCTCATCTTTGCGCGGTGCTGAGAGATAAGTTTGGCGCCTTCTCTATGGTGTCTTTTGAGATAGCGAGTCCAGTTCGCGTAGCCGCCACGGGCGCCGTGAGCAATGCGCGGCTAGAGCGAAGCATATGAGCGGCGGGAATGCGAGTGTGGGCAGGACGATGCTTTTGCACCACCTGCACCACCGCCAAACGCTCGCGCGCTCTCGACGTGTGAGTCAGCTGATCTCTAGTAACGCCACCTTCACCACAGATTCGAGGGCTGGTGCCCCGGGTCTACTCAATCCGGTCGGTCCATCCGTCGTGGCTGTCACATGCCAGTTTGCTGGCATTCATGGTGCTCCAGTGCGTCGGGCATCGTCCGAAGTAGTCACGCGTTTTTTGGGGAATCTCCGAAACCTTTCGTCTTGTTGGGAATCCATAGAGCCATCGACCAGATTGTTCGTCCGGAGCATCGGCGCGATGCGCGCGGGGAAACGGACCGCCAGAGGAAGTGAAAGCACAGAGATCGAGACATTGAATTGGTTGCATGGCGCCTAGCCGCCACCGTCACGCGAAAGACCGGTCCAGGTGATCGAAAGAATAGCCAGACAGCTTGCAGAAGTGAATCGTCTTGGGCAGTAGACCGGGAAGTGGAGACGGAGATTTTTTGACATATCGAGGACCAGAAGGGCGAGGAAACGAAGAAGATACACGCGCGTTCAAGAGAGGAGGGACTGGAGTAGACCGCCATGGCGTCACCGCCTTGCAAGGCGATCGAGCGGAGGATACGACTTACACAGCTAGCCAGCCGAGGTTGGCGAGATGTTGACTCTAATCATCGCGGGGAGCGGGCACGTCGTCGTCGTCGCGGGGAGGGAGGGGGCTTCGGCTGTCGTATCGGCCGTTGCGCTCGGGAGCGGGTTCGCGGCTGTCTTCGCGGTCGCGAGGCTCGCGGCTGTCCTCGCGACGGCGAGGGGGCGGGCTGTCGTCACGACGACGGGGAGGGCTGCGGTCGCGGTCGTCTCGGTCGTCGCGTGCGGGGCGAGCGGGGTCGATGCGGAGCTTGTAGCCGCGCAGCTCGATGCCCTCGATCTTGTCGAGGGCGCGCTCGTAGTCGTCGCGGTTGTCGTACTCGATGACGCCCTCATCGGGACGCGAAGGGTCTACATCGGCGAAAGAGATGGAGCCGTGCTCGCGGCCGATGTCCTTGAGGTCCTGCCAGCTGGTGTTGGGAGGCAGGTTGGAGACGATGCAGCGGAACTGGCCGCGGCGGATGCGAGGCTCTCGGCGCGGGGGAGGCGCGCCGTAGCGGGAAGGGGGCTCCCTGCCGGGAGGGCCACCGCGACGGTCGTAGGGGTCGGCACCATAGCCAGCGGGCTCGCGGCGACGCTCGCCACTCTTGGCATGCTGAACGACGATGCGCTCGCCCATGAAGTTGCGGCCGTCAAAGTCCTTGACGGCATCTTCGGCATCGCGAGGGTGTTCGAACTCGACGAATCCGAACGAGCCCATGATTCGGACATCCTGGAGGCGCTGTTGGGGTGATTAGAGGCGATGGTCAGCATGGAGTCTAGCGGTTGCGGGTGGCGTGAGAACGAGTAAGAACTTACACCGTAGTCACGGAAGAGATCGTCGATGTCGCCACGACGGACATCAGGAGGAAGCTTGCCGACGTATACACGGGTGGACATGATTGATCGTTCGATGTGGGGGAAGGGAGCTGTCGATGGATGAGAGCCGCGAGATCGAGGATGGAGGTTGGAAGACAAGAAGATGAAAAGGGACCGCTGCAGGTACACTCCGTGCGGATTCAGGCTGCGGGCCGCGTGCGTCTAGCTCAGCCCTGCGGGGATTCGGGTGGCCGAGAGGATAGCATCGATTTAACATACTAAATTGATTCGAGACTATGACCCAACACAATGCACTTTGTTTCCCAGCCTGGACTCTCGACGCAGGCTGCCTCTGCAACGCCCGACTTTGCTTTGATCGGAAGATCCGATGCGACTGCTCGGGGGAAGCCGAAGCATCGCAGTGACTTGCATATTTAATAAAGCGATGGATGCGATGAGAGAGGCGGAAGATTTCACGAGGCAAAAAAAAGGGGCGTGGTGGATGAGGAGCAACTTCTACGCCGCGTCGCTGCTTGCCGACTGCATTCTGGCGCCAGGCAAAATTGGGCAGGTGTGCGGTGGCTCAGCTGCTCGACGAGGCGGGCGGCGAGATGGGATCGGCAGATCCTACCGACGGCAGCAACATGCAGCTCGCCTAATCCTTCGCTGCAGATTGGCACAGACAGAGGCGCATCTCACCACACCGCACCTGACGAGGCTCTTCTGCGATACAGTAGTTTGGGTCGGCTAGAGTGGGTGATGCTCGCCGACTGCATCCGACGATGGCGGCCGCCGTCTGATGCTGGCGCTTCGAGATGATTTTTCGGTTCAAGCTCCAATTGATCTGGGCATTTTTCGCGTCGAGTGTCGGCCAAGCGGACCGCGAAAAGCGCGTTGAGAAGTTGCGGCGAGCGGTAGCATGGCGACACTGCGACACTGCGACACTGCGACACTGCGACACTACTGGCGCTCGTTGCTTGGCACACCCACTCGCGCCCTCGCAATTCTCTCTCCGCGTCGCTCGCTGAACAGCTGCCCGTGACACGCTGCTGCTGCTGCTGCCGCGGCCGCGGCCGCCTCCGCTCCACCCACCCGCCCGCCCGCCTCCCGACATTTGCACAATTCACCACTCCTCCGTATCGCTCCACCATCACATATACACCTCTTGCATGCATTTCTGTCTTTCTCCACTTGCATCACTCCAGGCCAAACACTGACGATCTTCACGACCTCGCCACGACGTGCGCTCACTGCTGTGCCCCCCCTCGGCCATATCCTGTCGTCCCTGCATTCAACTATAGCAGCCCCTCCACCCCTTCAACTTCGACTCACGGCTGCGCTCATCTTTGGCGTGCCTAGCCCACAATGAAGGGCCTCAAAGACTTTCGTAGGTCCTTGAACAAGGACCGCCATTCGGGCGGAAAGCCTCCCACTTCAAGCGCAAGCCCTGCCGCCTTTACCAACGTCAAGAGCGCCGTCACCATCCAGCCGCCCAAGCTCGTCATCCGTGCCGTTCGCGACTACAGATCCAACTCGCCCCACGAGCTCAGCTTCCACAAGGGCGACTTCTTCCATGTCATCACAGATCCCGCGCCCAACGCAGATTGGTTCGAGGCAAACAATCCCATGACAAACGCACGCGGTCTCGTCCCCGCAAGTCATTTCGACGTCCTCTCCAAGAGCAACCGCGCAAACCCGGCCACCTTTGCAGGCCCAGGCGCCACCTCGCCTCAGATCGGCAGCATGTCTCCGCCAACCTCCTCCGCTGCCTCCACCACAGGCGTTCCTCCTCCTTCAGGCGCGTCCTCGTCGTCCAAGGCTTACGGAGGACGTGCCGCTGGAGCGGCCATGACGGCAAAGGGTGGCGGCGGCCTCTACGCCGTGGTCAAGTACGACTTCAACGCCGAGCGCGCAGACGAACTCGAGGCCAAAGCCGGCGAGTCCATCATTGTCATTGCGCAGTCCAACTTTGAATGGTTCGTCGCAAAACCCATCGGCAGACTCGGCGGTCCTGGCCTCATCCCCGTCGCCTTTGTCGAGATCCGCGATCTGGTCTCTGGTCGTCCCATCGACGACGTGCAAGAGCTCATCGAGAGCGGCGTGGTGCCCAAGGTGGAGGAGTGGAAGAAGATGACCGCAGAATACAAGAAGAACACCATTCCCCTCGGTCGCTTCGACTTTCCGCAATCTTCCCAGCAGGGTCTCAACTCGCCCTACGCCAACATGGCCGCTGCCGCTTCGGGCAGCAGCACCAACAATGCCGCCCTCCCGCGCTCCGACATGCACGCCCACCAGGCGTCCATCTCCTCGCTGCCCGTCCCCACCCCACCACCCAAGGACGACCTCTACAACCATACTGGCGGTCCGCTCGGCGCCGCCGGTGCAGTGCAGCCCTTCGACGAGCACGACCCCAACGCCATCGACCCGCTCACCCAGCTGCCTCCTGGAATGTCGCCAGGCGAGCCGCTGCCCACAGGCATCATCACCTCCGCCACCGTCGACTCGTTCCACTACGAGCAGGGCGACTACTGGTTCCGCATCCAGGCAACGCACGTCGCCGGGCCTTCACCATCAGCACCATCCAACGCGCCCACAGCACCCGACGGAGAGGAACGCGATCTCATCCTCTACCGCCTCTACGAAGACTTTTACGAGTTCCAGATCGCGCTTCTCGACCACTTCCCTGCAGAGGCCGGCCGCGAGACCGACGCCAACGGCCACTCGAGCGAGCGCATCCTCCCGCTCATGCCCGGCCCGCTCGATGTCGTCGACGACCTCATCACCTCGCAGCGTCGCGTCGATCTGGACCAGTACATCATCGAACTCTGCTCGCTGCCCGAGTACATCATGCGCTCCGAGCTCGTACGACTCTTCTTCGAGCCAAGACCCGGTGACCACTGCACCGCGCACCCCGCGCACCCGGCGCGCGGTCCCACCGACGAGCAGGACAACAACTTGCAGTACAACGACTACGGCTATCTGGCCGGCGGCGTGGATGCAGGCCAGCAGAGGAACCAGCAGACAACACAGCAGCAGCAGCAGCTCCGCAGCAATGGCGTCAACAAATATGCCGAGGATCAGCCAGTGGGCCGCGCAAGCACCTCGTCCAGGACCGAGGATGAGCTCAGCGCAAAGATGCGCGGCGCCTCGCTAGGCGGCGGTTCGGGCGGCGCGTCGTCGGGCCAGCGAGACTCGGCGAGGAGCAGTGCTGCGTTTGGCGGAGGAGTGGGCGGGACGATCAGTACGGGACGCACATCGCAGGCGTCGAGTGGGCACAGGAAGCAGAATTCGTCCGGGCCATCGACGCAACCGCAGACGTCGGGCTCGGCGGCCAGCGTGCCGTACCACCGGATCAAGGTGGCGCGACGCAACGATCTGGACAGCGTGATCGCGTTGAGGATGCCGCCGAGTCCTACGTATGCACAGCTGCTGGAGAAGGTGCGCGAGAGGTTGGGCGCCGACGTCTCGGTGTTCAAGTGCAACGAAAAGCCCGATCTCATCGACGACGATGCCTCGCTCACCGCCTGGCTCGACGAGGCGACCGACCGTGGCTGGAAACTCATGCTGCATGCCTCGTGACACCGATCCCTTGCTCCTTCTTCCTCGCTCCGTCTTTTTTGGGCTAATTTTGTACAGTCTCTCGGTCTCTTTTCTGCTGTGCGATACTCGGGTGTCACCGGTCGTTGCTTTCACTGTACCTTGACAATGGTTGGAACCAAATGGCAAGAATTCACACAAACACATGCAAGGAGCGAAAGGGGTATGGTGTTGTGATTGCGAGTGCGTGATTAGACGCGGTAGACGAGTTTGCCTTTGGAGATGGAGCGCACGCCTTTGAAGGGTCGGTAGTTGTGGGTGGCGGTATTGGTGAGTTCGATGGCGGTGACTTTGAGGTTGGAGATGGGTGTGGTTGGGTTGGACCATGCGACTGTGATGGCGGATGAGTGGGTGGGCGGTGTGCGTGAGTTGGAGGTTGTCCACTGCACCTTGAGTAGGCACGGACGCGACTGGTGCGCGGGCGAAAGCTTGGGGATGGTCCATCGGACCAACTTGGTGTTAGGGTCGTAGATGTACGATCCGTACACATCGCCTGCCGACGGCGTGAGCGTGGGGTCGAGCACGGCGCGTGTGGAATCCGAGGTGTTGGACATCGACCCTCCGCCGGCTGTCGCGTCCAACGAGACCACGCCCGGACCAAGGCCAAACGTAATCACTACGTCTTCGAGTGTTCCCGGTGGATCCGCTTTCGAGCGTTGTGCACCGCTCGGCGCCGATCCGAAGCCGGAAGAGAGCGAGGCGCCGCGGTCGCCCGTGGCTTGCACCTGAATGAGCGCAGTTCCAGAGCCCTTTTCCAGAGCAATGCAGTGCGATACAGACAACGGTAGCGATCGAGTCCAGCCGTTGGTCGGACCCTTTCCTGCCGCCTGCTTCGACTCGGTCACAAGATACGGCTCGCCGACCCTGAAGCTCGCGAGCTCAAAGTGACCATCGGGCGGCACAAACGAAAGGCGCTTCTCCTTGCGCCACACGCGGTACCGTACGCACGGGTGGAAGCTCTCGTCCTGTACCATCTCGGGCTGGTTGAAGGTTAGCGAGAGGTCGGGCGTTCCTGACAGCCGCGCGTTGCATTGTAGGCTGGCCCAAACGTCGAGCGCCACGGGCCGCCCCGTGCGGGAGACGACGCCCTCGAGCGACTCGACGAGGTCGCAATACATCTCGTTGTTGGTGTACTTGGAGTTGGGTCTGCGCCAAGCGATGGGCGATGTGAGCGGCGGCGGCGCAGCAGATGCGAGGCCAGACACGCCGACGGCCTTGACGAGTTTGTCGACCCAGCTGGGCGGGAGGACGAGGCTCTTGAGCTGGTTTACCTCGGTGGTAAGGATGTTGCCGTCGGTGTCAAGGATCTCCTCAAAGAGCTGGTAGACAATGTCAAAGTTGTCGCGCAGCGTGTCTTCGGTGAGCAGCGCCGGATCGGACGACTGCGTGAAGTACTCCTGCAGGATGCCGATGAACGAGCGCAGGAAGGTGAGCGGCACCAACGGGTCCATCTCGCGTGACACGGGACACAGAAAGCGCAACGGACCCGAGGCTACGTGGATGAGCGCGGCGCCTTGCTCTGCGAGTGCCTCTGCGGCGTGCTCGACGACTCTGTCGCCCCTATCTTGTGCAGAAGTGGGTGGCGGGGTGGACCGTCTGGGGAGGGACGGCTCTGTGGACGGTTGTTCTAGTATTGATGGAGGGACTCCCTCGTCCCAGACGTTCACATCGTCGACTGCGGTGTTGGCGGCTTGAGCACCGGTGCGACTGGCGGAGATGCGGGCACTCAGCTGACTTGCCAGTGACAGCTCGCCGAGGTTGGCGGTCACGTCGCCCGCATCTAAGTCATCGTCATCCTGCTCTTCGTCGTCCGAGTCGGCTTGCAGCTCGAGCGGGTTGACGTCGGGCACTCCGGGAACCCAGATGATGGGCTTGATGTCCTTGGTAAAGTAGATGCGATTGGACGAAGGCCCGGGCAACGCAGAATCTGCTGCTGTGGACGAAGAGGTGGTGATCTGTGCGTTGGCCGAGTTGATGCCGGCGAGGAGCGTGGCAAAGTAGTCCGAGTGGAGGAGCGGGTAGGAGGGGATGCGGTTGGCAAAGTGGGAATGCACGACGGGGCGGCCGTCGGCGCTGAGGACAATGATGCCCTCGAGTGGTCCCGACATGCGTCACCGGGTGTCGCGATGCCGCTTGTGTTGATGGCAGTGATGGCGGTGGTGGTGATGATTAGTGTGGTTGTCCGTGCGAAGGTGCGAAGGTTGAATCCAACACCTCGAGCCTCACGGACACGTCACGTGATGTGCCCAGGGTCGCAATTGATTCAGCGGCGGTGAGCAACGAGAGAAAAATTCGCAATTCTCCACTTTGGACCTCCTCACCATCCTACTTTCGTCGCCATCATCCACCTCTTCTCGCCACGGCCTCGAGCGCCCTTACGCCTTCAGGACGCCTGCATCCGCGCATAGAAGCACATCCACCCACGAGGACCGAGTTCATAATGTCGTACCAGGCAAGACCGGCCGGATCGGCACCGAGCGGTGGCGCGGGCATGGGCGGTCTCGCCACTCGCAACCCGGTCATGGAGTACATCTGCGCCGACTGCGCTGCCACCAACGAGATCCGCCCCAGAGAGCCCATCCGATGCCGAGAGTGTGGCCACCGTGTCATGTACAAGAAGAGGACAAAGCGCATGTTGCACTTTGAGGCGCGTTGATCGAGGCGTTTCCACAAGCGCCTCGCAGCAGTCGTTCGGCTCGTAACCGTCTGCAGCCCTTGCAGCATCGTTCGTCTGCAAAGGCTCTCATTCAAATCCACCCAAAAGCATTGCAGCCATTCGTTCGGACGCTTTTCCTGCGTAAAGCGGCTCGGTTTCGCTCCGACGGGCGCTGCCACAGCGGCTGCAGTTGGCTTGCACGGAGGTCGTGCAGAGTGCCATTTGGCCGCAGCACCGCCGCTCGTAAGGCTTGCATCACACCCTCTCAACAGCCCTGCATCCGCACCCTACCTCGCCACTTCCAATCAGGATTCGACGGGTGCCCTTCCGCCGCCGTCGACTACGCTCGTCTTAGGCGGGTCGTTGCCTCTCGACTGCCCCACTTGACATCCCCTCCTTTCTCCGTCACTTTGCCCGTGTAATGTTCCCCCTTTGTACTCATAGCATGTTCCCTGGTATTCCAATTCGTTCAAAACGTGCTCTTCAGCATGTAGGGGGGCCCGATGACCCTGATGAACTGGAGAGCTCGCCCTCCGCCCTGGCAGCAAGGCCGCCTGACACCAATCTTCGTAGGCCAAGTATTCTGATCACGATTGGCGATCGTGACAAGGGAGGGGTGCGCATCCAAGCCCAATGTGCAAGCCGTGAGCAGGCAACACCATTCGTTCGGCGGCATAACCGTATGTTACATCTTGGCTTTGCGGTGCGCAACGCGTTGGCGGTGCGTGTGGAGAAATGCACGGAATGTGCTGCGCGATGCTGTCACCGCCCGCCACAAATGCAACACCCTTCCGCTATCACACTCCCTTCCGCAAAACGTCGCGACACGCATCCTCTCTGCGTACCACCATCCAGCCATCAACCGTGACTCCTCAACGCGCAGTGGCCAGAGCACCAATGAGTACAGATTACCTCGCCGTCCCAGACCCGGACATTGCGGCTGCTGCCGACGACGCAAGCTCATCCACTCCCATGCGTCGCGCTTCATCCACCTCGTCCAATCACTCGCACATCTCCGAGGCCTCCTCCTCGGCATTCGACGATACCGGCAGGCCAGCTCTCTCGCGCGCGTCGAGTATGGCCTACTCCGATGACGGTTCCACCACGCCCTACCGTACCTACAACTCCAGTGCCTCGGGTTCCGTGGAGGGCATCGATCTGCTCGGCTCGTCCCACTCCGGCGCCCTGCCACTCAGCGACTTGTTCGAGACCTACTTCTCTCCACGCATCGATCTGGCCGGCAGAAAATGGACCGCCTTCTCCGGCGACATGCGCTCACGCGCCCGCAAAAGGCGTGAGGAGCTCGTCCGCAAGGCCAAGTCCAAGCGCGAACTTCAGCAGATGGACGACGAGCTGAAAAAGATGCGCAAAAAGGTCTCGAAGCGCATCGAGAACCTCCAGCAGAAGTGGGTAGACGCAAAGGTGGTAAGGCTACGCGACAAGATCTCCTTTGTCGTAGGCGTCCTCAACCTCGTCGTCAGTGAGTACAAAGCTGCAAAATGCGCACAATCTCGGCCTGCCATGCTCGCCAGAAGCTGACTCCAATCTGTGAATCGTCCTTAGGCTCCCTCGTCTTTGCGCTGCGCCCGGAGCACATCCCGACACTCTACTCGGCCCTCGCCCTCTACTTTTTACCGCTTAGGGTGTGGTCCTACACCTCCAAGAAGTGGCACTACTTCCTCTTCGACTTTTGCTACTTTCTCAACGTTGCCAACCTGCTCTTCATCTGGGTGTTCCCCAATTCCGAGTTCTTGTTCACAGTATGCTACTGTGCTGCACATGGCCCACTCGCATTCAGCGTCGCAACATGGCGGAACAGTCAGTATCATATCGACCAACAGATCGTCTATCCAGAGTTGCTGACACGGCACATTGTGTCGAATCTAGGTCTCGTCTTTCACTCGCTCGAAAAGATGACTTCGGTAAGTCCATTTCACTCGTACTCCGGGTCGAGGGGGCTTCGGCTGATCTTGCCCTTTTCATGTTTTGCCGCTCCTTGTAGCTCTTCATCCACCTATACCCGCCATTTGTCTTTACGACAATGGTGCACTTCATGCCCCACGATCAAGCTGTGACACGCTTCCCGGCGCTCGCGAACCTCAAGACTCTCAACGGATACACCAGCTTCTGGTTTGTGCGTATATCTCCCCTTCCGTGCTTCATTGGCTCGCCGAGCTCCTGCTGACAGTCCCGCTTCGCACTCTTCTCCTCCGCCAGAACGTGACGATCTATCTCGTGTGGCAGCTCGTCTACTACGAGCTCATCGTCATCCGCAAAAAGTCCAAGATCGAGACGGGCGAGCGCATCAATTCCTACTCGACCATGAGCAAGGGCAAGGGTCCCGTAGCCAACCTGCTGGGCAAGGCGCCGCCCAAGCGTCGCGAGCCAGCCTTTATGCGTGAGTACGCCTTGTGCCTGCAATCGACCTTCGACAAGATACTGATGGTCCCTCGAATTGGTTCGAGTGCAAACAGTGCTGCAGTTCGTTTACACCATCATCACAACAGTAAGTCACGCAGCGAGACATGATCCGAGCGACGCAGATCGTACTGACGCGGTCCATTTCCGGGTCTTTCCAATTCAGCTGCCGGCTCCACTGATCCTGTTCCCAAGCTCCACAGCCTCGGCCGTGTTCTTGTAAGCCATACCTCTGCCCAGCACTTCTGCCTTCTGTCATGCTGACCCTCGCCGCCTCTTCTTCGCTCACTTTGGGGGATGGATCGCAGTGCGGTCATCTTTGTGGTGAGCGTGTGGAATGGAGCGTCGTACTACGTCGAGGTATTTGGTCGACGCTTCGAAAAGGAGCTCCTCGAGCTGCGCCGCGAGATGGAACTCATCAAGTCCGCCGAACAAGCCGTCTCCGCCGGCACCGGCGCCGACACCGACAAGGAAAAGGACGAGGTCTCCGAGTCGGAAGCTGCTGCTGCGGCCACCTCGCTCCCGGGAGCAGACGCCACTGCTGACAGCAAGAAGGATAAATGATCCAGATCTCGTCGACTCAATCTTGTCCTAGATTCGAGCCCGCACAGTCACAAACGAAGAAAGATGGGAATACAAGCATGCGTTGCGAAAGGTGATACGCTGATCCAGGTTCTTATGTGGTCCAGAGCAGGGCATTTCCATCCGCGCCTGCCGAGAAGCACCAGGGCTGGGTGGGGTGCCACTTGACATCGAGCACGCCGAGGCCATTCTTGACCTCGTGGCTGCGCAGCACCTTGAGCGGGACCAGGGTGAGGTTCTCGCCGTAGTCGGCATGAACCTTGGCGTAGAAGAGCTGCAAGGTGCCGTCGTCGCTGGCGTCGGCGACCAGGTTCCACGCCGTGCTGAAGTGGACGGCACGGATGGCCTTGGCGTGGTACTTGAGCACCTTGTACGGACGTGCGGACAGATCGAGGTCGAACCAGGCGAGCTTCTTGTCGTACGAACCCACCATGATGTGGTCTCCCGACGGATGCACGTCGAGCGACGAGATCCACTTGAAACCCGTCTGTAGCGTCTTGACGAGCGACTGGGCCATGAGGTCGTACACGCGCACGTAGCGCTGCGTCGCCACAAACACCCACGGCTTGTTCGGATGGAAGACGATCTTCTGCACACTCGAGCCCTTGCTCGCCTTGCGGAAGGGCGACTGGGAGCGGTGCTTGGACAGCTGGTGGATCAGCATACCTGCCGCACCCGACGCTGCATCGGGACACACGGTGGCAAAGTAGTCGCCCTTGGCATGCCACACCACCGTCTTGAGGTTGCTTGCGCTCGTCGCCGTGATGTTCAGATACATGGCCACACCCGAACGACGCTCGCTTTCGGCCGGCCTCGTCCATGCGACGGGCGCACGCGCATCGGGCTTGCTCGGCATCGAAGTAGCCGCCGCTGCGGTAGCGTACAGGAACGACGCAGTCGATGTTGCCGTCGCGCCCGACGAAGAGGCGGCCTTGGAAGAAGCAGGACCCGACTGCGTCTGGGCATAGTTCTGCGTCTGCGGCGGAGCGATGATAACCACGCGGCCGTTGACCGCCACGGCAAAGAGCGAGTAGTTCTTGGTGGGGCACCACGCGACCGAGTGCACAGCCGAGCGCTCTGCCTTGGGCATCCCCTCGCATGCATCCCACGTTGCGGTGCATCTGCCAATCGCCACATCCCACAGCCTCGCGCGTCCATCGTCGCCACCGGTGACGAGCCAGTTGCCCGTAGGGTCGACCGAAAGACAGCGCACCCTGCTGCCGTCCGGATGCGAGTACACGACGCTGACGTTGGTGGGGAATGGTCTGAGCTCCTTGGGCGAAGGTAGCTTGGGCAGCAGGTTCTCCGGGTTGTGGATGTCGAGCTTCTTGCGCATCATGCGCGGTGCCAGATACAGGTCGAGGCAGCGCTCGAAGCGTTCCTGCACAAAGTTCTGGTACGCAGGCACGTGGCGGAGCGAGCCGTGCTTGTCGGGCAGGTAGTTCTGCTTGCGGTCCTCGGCCTCGGCGTCGAGCCAGTCCTTGCGCTCCTGCTCGTTGAACAGGTACTCCTCGGGCGGATTGTACGACTCGGCGTGGCCGGGCAGCGCGAGCTTGGGTGCCGCCATGACGGCCCACGGGCTGCGTGTGTCGTTCTCGTCGGCGTCGGCCCAGATGTTGTAGAACTTGGGCTTGGTGTCCTTCTGGGCCTTGGCGCCCGGCACGATGCGACCGTCGCGGATGGCGCGCACGATCTTCATGACCTTCTTGTGCTCCCACTTACTCGGCACGAATCGCGACTTGGGCTCGGGTCGGCCGGTGAGTGCGGTTTGCATCACCTTGTCCTCGCCAGTGAACCAGTCAACATAGTCCTCGTAAGGGTCGTATGCATCGTCGGGGATCTCGGCATTCTGGAGCTTGCGGATGATGGCGAGCTCCTCGTCGGTGAGGCGGACATCCTTGCCGGTGGAGTTGTCGCGCGCCGAGAACCAAGCCTCGCCGTCGCCGTCGACGGTGTCGAGGAACCTGTCGAGCTCGTCCTTGGTGGCGGGCTTCATGACCTTGCGGCCGTTGATGTCGTAGCCGATGTGGGGCATGTCGTCGTACCACTCGAGCGGCACGTTGCCGATGCGGTTCTCGGCGTCTTCGGTGCTACTGTCCGAGTCGTATTCGGGTTGGATCTCGGGGTAGACGCGCTTCATCTCGCCCGTGATGTCGCTGCGCTTGAAGACGCCTTTGGCGGAGCCGTCCGGGTTGCGGGTGCGAAGGTCGAAGGCCTGGGCTGCCTGGTTGCGCGGGATGCCGAGCTTGTTGGTGGCCGAGAGCGAGCCCGACTCCTCGTCGGGCTTGGATGCGTAGCGAGACACCATGCGCGAGAGTTCCTCGTCGATGCTTGTCTGCGAAGCGTCGCTGCGTGCGGCAAAGGCAGAGGCGCGGTCGTCCTCTTCCGCCGAATCGTACTCGAGATCGTCCTCTGGCTCGTCACCTTCGAAGTCCGAGTTGTCGATGTCCGAGGAGTTGTAGCCTTGCTCGGAATCATCATCAGCTTGGCTATCCTGAAGCTCTATGGATTCATCATCTGCATCATCGTCTTGCTCAGGCTGCTCTGCTTCCGCGTCCGAGTCCTCCTCGCCCTCGCTTTCCTCGAGGTCGATCTCGGGGAACTCGTCGCCGTCCTGGCTCTCATCGCCGGAGGCGTCGCCAGCTTGAAGATCATCGTCGTCGGATTCGAGATCAAGCTGAGCTTCGTCTTCATCGTCTGAGTCGCCGAGGTGGAGCTCCTGCGCTTTTGACTTGCCCTTTGCTGTCGTGGGCGTCTTTGTGGTGGTGGTGKAAGATGGTTTGGCGGCAGGAGCGGGAACGTTGCGCTTCCTCTTGGCTGCACCGTTGCTTGCCGCGGCGGCCGACGTGGAAGCGGAAGGTCTCGCCATTGCTGTGCGGTATGGGAGATGGAGAGCCACTCGTACACAGTTATGAGTGGAAGAGTGAAGTCGAGCTGGTTTTGGTGGTGTAGGACGGCCTTGGGTGGGCTGTCAGGGTTCAGTTCCGTTTGAGCCACTCACTCTGCTTCTGGTGCCAGAAGAAAAAAAAAGAAGCGCCCGCCCTGCTCGAAATTTTTGCAGAGTGTTCGTGCGGTGGAAAAATCGTGTGGAGTGAGGGTCTGCCTCTCGGCCGGATGGAAGAAGGAGCGTGGAATCGCGTCGCGAGAGAGATCGCCTCTGCCTGGCGCCAGACGGCTGTCGGGTCGCTCTGCGGGTCTCTCTGCGTGCGTGGACTGTGCAGTCAGTTGGGCTCCACTCCATCTCAAAGTCGAAGCCATCCGACATCTCACCATCACAATCTCGACAGATACTCCTCGGTCGTCGGCACCATTGCACATCGCCAATCCACCCGACACGCGCCTGTTGACACTCGGATCGACCTTGCAGCTACCCCGTGACATCTCCGCAACCCTCGGTGGAATCTCGAAGCCATGCCCGGTGTCTACGGAGGCGACGAGATCAATGCCCTCGTCATTGACGCCGGCCACTCGTCCAGCCGCGTCGGCTGGGCCGGCGAGGATGGTCCGCGTGTAGTCATGCCCTCGTACTACGGACACTCGTCTATCAGCGACCAAGACATCACCGACCTGGAATCGCAAGCAGCGTTGCTTGCCTCGACCTCGTCGCATCCACACGACCAGCCCAGCGACTCGGCAGCAAACGGCGATGGCGACGAGACCATGGCCGATGCAGATGGCTTACAGAACGGCGCTTCCTCATCGAACGGCAACGGCGCAGCAGCTACTGAAGAAGCTTCCGACACGCGTCTCAAGCAAGCGCGTGCCAAGTCCGCATCCAAGGTGCTGCGCTTCTCGGTCGACCGCGAGAAGAAGCGCCGCCGCTATGTCGGCGACAACGACCTCAACCTCTACCGACGTGACATGGAGATCTCCTCCATCTTTGACGACGATGGCATCGTGGCCGACCACCCGGCGTTTGCGCAGCTGTGCTCGTTCGGGCTAGACCAGCTCTCGTGCGACGCGCGCGAGCATCCCCTGCTGCTCACCGAACCTGCCTGGAACACGCGCGAGTCGAGGGAGAAGCTCACCGAGCTCGCCTTCGAGACGCTCGGCAGCCCCGCCTTCTACCTCGCCAACCGAAGCGTGCTCAGCTCGTTTGCAGCAGGCAAGCCGTCGAGCCTGGTCATCGACATTGGCTCCACCAGTGTATCCACCATCCCCATCGTCGACGGCTTCATCCTGCGCAAGGGCATCCACAGGCACAACAACGGCGGCGATGCCATCAACCGCGCCCTGCTCTACAGTCTGCACCACTCGCGCGGCGGCGCATTCGGCGGCGTCACACCGCAGTGCCTCATCAAGTCGCGCTCGGCGGTGGACCCCGGTGTGGCGGCCAACGTGGTGCTGCGTCAGGATCGCATCGAGGGCTCCACACCATCATTCCGCAACTACCACGTGAACCGCGTGGTGAATGACTTCAAGGAGAGCGTGGCGCAGGTGCTCGAGGTGCCGTGGGACGAGCAGCAGGCGCAGTTCCGAAGCGGACGCATGTACGAGTTCCCCGACGGCTACAACGACGCCTTTGGCATCGAGCGTCTCAAGGCCCCTGAGCTGCTCTTCAGCCCATCGCTCTGGAACGGCGTCTCGTCCGCCGAGTCGCTCGGCGCCGTCTTGCATCCCTCGTCCACGCCCTCGAGCGGCGATGGCGCTACTGGCTCCGAGGGCGCTGCGGTGGCTGGTGGCGGCAAGGCGAGCGTGGGGTTGGCCGACATGGTGCTTTCGTCGATCAATGCCGTCGACGTCGACTCTCGGCCCTCGCTGTTTGGCAACATCGTGCTCGTGGGTGGCAGCTCGCTCATCTCGGGTCTCACCGACCGTCTGAGCTACGAACTGGGCGTCAAGGCTCCCAACCAGAAGGTCAAGATCCACTCGCCAGGCAACTCGACCGAACGAAGACACTCGTCGTGGCTCGGCGCCAGCATCCTGGCCAGCCTGGGCACCTTCCACCAGCTCTGGATCTCCAAGCAGGAGTACGACGAACACGGACCCGCCATCGTCCATGCTCGCTGCAAGTAGTTTCTGCTTCTGCCCTTCCTTCTGTCACCTCTCCCGCTTCATGGGCGTCTCGCGTGTATCTGGTATCCTGCTTTCAATCCAAGAAAAGTTCTTGTGACCACATCGGCTTTTCGGGCACGCATTTGTTCTGGGGCAAAAGCATCAATTTCGTGAGGAAATGTAAACGAGTTGCAGGCTTGCGGCTGGGATTACCAGATGGTGAAGCCGCCGTCGGGACGGATGACCGAGCCGGTCATGTAGGAAGCCTTGTCGGAAAGCAGCAGCACGGCGGGCTCGGCCTGCTCGTGGGGCTCCGAGAACCTGCCGAGGGGGATGCTGGAGGCCTGGAAGTCGCGGATCTTGGCGTCCATGCCCGAGGTCTGCTCCGTGTTGCAGAAGCCAGGCTCGAGAATGTTGACGCGGATGCCGTGCTGCGCCCACTCGGCGGCGAGGCACTTGCCGAGGTTGGTGACAGCGCCCTTGGACGAGTTGTAGAAGACCTGGGTGAGCGGCTTGTTGAGGCCCTCCTGGTTGTAGATCTCGGACGACATGGACGAGGTGATGACGATGGAGCCCTTCTTGAAGCCCGACTCGATCCAGAGCTGCGCGGCGGCCTTGGCCGAGTTGAAGACGCCGAGGACGTTGGTGTCGTAGACGTAGCGGAAGTCCTCCGAGGTCAGCTCCACGGCGGGCTTGACCACCGAGACACCGGCGTTGGCGAGCAGGCCGGTGATCTGGCCCAGGTCGTCCTGCGCCTGCTTCATGGTCTTCTTGACCAGCTCAGCGTCGCCGACGTCGCACTGGTACGCCTTGACCTTGACGCCGTGCTTCTTGGCCACCTGCTCGGCCGCCTCCTGCGCCTTGGGGTGCGAGCGGTAGAAGATGGCCACGTTGGCGCCCGCAGCAGCCACGGCTTCGCTCATGGCAAGACCTGCCGAGATGAAAGAGAGCAACAAGATGCAAATGATGTGGGTCAGCACGTGGTCAACTCCGTCTCAGCTCCAGCCCTAGCCAAGTCCAACGACGAAGGCCATCGTATCAAGAAACTTACCGATACCACGGTTGCCGCCGGTGACGACGACGGTCTGTCCCTTGAGGTCGATGACGAAAGGCATTTTGAGAGGAAGGAAGTCTGTTGCAGTTGAGTTTGCGCTGTGACAGGGCAAGGGCGAGGGATTTGAGTTCAAGCAAGAGTGTTGGTGATGGTGGAAGGAGAGAAGGAAGAGTTGCCGAGAAGCGGGAAGGTGAGCTCTTTGAAGGGTGCACGTCAGGGTCGGTTGTGCGCGCACGAGCGCTGCAGTGCCCGAGGCGTGGGAGCAGCTCGATGCTCAGACGAGGATCGGATGCTCAACATGAGCAGGCGCTGTGTGGAGCGAGCCAGGTTGCTTTGCCCCACATGCAGACAGCCAGCGCTGCGAGGACATGCGAGGGCATTCGAGCGCATGCGAGCGCACAGGCTTCCGAGCTGGCCTGAGCGCGGGCCCTGGGTGTTTTCCATGCAAGAGAGTCGAAGGCTTTCCGTTCCTTCCATCGCGCGCTGCTGTTTCCGCTGATTCACGGCAGCAGGCACCAACTCGCCCACATGCTCAGTCACACCTGCGTCTCTGCTTACTCTTAACCCAGTTGGGCCAAGTTGAGACAACCGCCCACGCCGTATCTGCATCAACACGGAAGTCGAGATCCATCCAATTTCTGCGTCCTCGTCGTCATCCTCTCCTGCTTCTGTCCCCTTCTGCCATGAGGATCAAGCATCGCCTCTCAAGGCTTGGTACAGTAGACCGAGATCATGAACGGGCATGAACACGGATCCAAGTTGGCCGATGAGCAAGTCAGGAGGGCTGGCCGGGGGTCGGCGTGGCTGGCAGGCAGGCTTGGCGCGCGGCCGTGCGCAGGGGTTGGGGTGGAGGCATCGGGAGCGCTTAACTGAGGTGCAGAATGACGCACGGTGCAGCTGCACGCGCTGGCCTGCGCTGAGTTAAATTTGCACAGCCCAGCGATTTGGAAGACCGCGCCGCTGACTGAAGGTCGCAAAGCAATCTCGATGAAAGGAAGAGGTGGATCACGCACAACGGTCTCGACATGGATCGGCACAGGCGGTCCACGGTGTTCGGATGATCCCGAGGTCGGCGACGGGCGTTGATCGGGAAATGCATCGGATGCTCCGTCGTCACGCTTTCTGCTGCCGACCTTTTTCATCTCAATCTGCGCCTCACAACAGCAGGTGATGAAGGCGCATGACAACCCTGCATCCTTCTCGACGTTTCGTTGCGCTCTCTTTCCTCCCTGATCTTGAGCTGGATCGGCGATCTGCCATGCGTGATTCGGGACTTTGCTGACTCCCAAGAGCCAGCCACCGGGAAGAATGCGTTGTGTGCGCCATGATCAGCACACCTGTCGAAGCCATGTTCTAGTCATCGCCGCCGTCGCTTATCTCCGCCAACAAGGCCATGTGCCTAGCCGAAACACGCTCCCGCCTCTATATCGATCTGCGCTTCTGCAGAAGTGCGGAGAATGGAACACGAGCATCCAAACATCTCGGTATCTCGCCGGCTTCGCCACGACATGTCATGAGCCTCCGTGGTCTGTTTGTTCCACGGTGGGAGCCAGGATGATCATCGCTGAAAGCTCCGCCCCCGACCGCGTGGTTCCAGGCGCGCGGGCTTGTCCAATGACGCTCTCTCCGCCAGCTCGCCTAGACGGCAGGGCGGCGAGACAGGGCACGACACCGGTGAATACCTTGGCGGAATGCGCAGCCGGGCCCCGCAGGCGAGAGGCAGTGTGGGCTTATACTTTGGACCGGCTTGCTTCGGCGCGAGGCCAAGGCAAGTGGGCGGTTGAGCGGTAGTCAGGGCATCATGACACGGTAATGCAGCGATAGCTTCTGTTTTGAGCGCCAGCGTCAGGCACGGCGCTTCTCTCCGGCACGCTCCCAACATTCACCTCTCTGGCGGGGTCTCGCGTCAGCCAGAATTTCGGACATTTTAGCTGCGCATCGCCACCCCCGCCGCGCATCACCGCCAAGAAGGCCCTGACCCAAGCGACTCCACCAAGAACCTTGGCGCCATCACTCTTCTTGCCCTCTTGCAAACGCACTCCATCTTCCCCACCTGATGCCTCGACAGATACTGCGAGCTTCATCTTCGTAGCACCGCCCTCGTTCAAGACTCCTCTTACGCTCTTAAGGCCGACAAATTGGTCAATGCTGCCTCGAGTTGCTGCATCTCCGCCTCTACTTGACACCTCGACTTCTATCGCAAGACGACGCTAAACAACCACATAAGCTTTATCGCGACAGACACATTCTTCTTTTCGACAGAGCATCGCATCGACGCCACTTGCCACCATGGGTTTCTCAAACGAACCACTAGTTTTGCCACCGAAGAAGCCGATCTACCGACGCGGCGGCTTCTGGTTCATCGTCATCCTCCTCTGCGTCATTGCTGCTGTCGTGCCGCCACTTGTGGTCTATCGCGACCGCCTCTCTTCCAACTCGTCGCCGTTCGACGAGCGCCCGTTCTGGAACGGCACGGGCCCCAACGACAATCCTTTCGGCACGTGCTTTACCATGCAGGCCACCGCATTCCAGCCCAACTGGAAGGGCCAACAGACGACCACATGGTGTGGCGCGCAATTCAACAAGACGGCGCCCATCTTTGCGCTGCCGTTGATCAACATGTCGCGCGCCGTCAATGTGTCGGAGCCCGTGACGCACGACGTGGATCGCGATGTGTGGGAAAGCATGACGCGCAACTGGTGCGGTGCGGAAGCCAAGATCCGTGGGCCAGCCGGCGAGTTTGACGCCATCTACGGAGACGCCAACGTATGGACGACGATCGACCTCAACATGAACCTGTTCGAGACGCTCAAGGGCGTACCCATCGGCACATATGCGGATCCAGACGAAGCGCGGTGGATGGACAACATCCGGGTCTGCTTTACCGGCAACCGCACCAATGTCTTCCGAGGGTATCCGTATAGCTACGAGTGATCGCAGCCGCGTATTTGGCCCGAGTCATTGCATGCAATAGCTTTCCAGTGTATTATAGATTGTCCATTGTAACGGCAGCACAGCCTAATGATCCTATGCACGGGGGTGGGGGTGTCGGAGTGGATGCGGATCACTCCAGGCCGTATCTCTGCGGAAAGTGAAAGGAAGCAAATGTGGGGGACGGTAAGTATGATGAGGTCCGACGCATTTGGACACAGCAATGGGCGTGGAGAACTTACCCTGATGTGGAGCACGTCAGTGGGGAGCATCGAGGGCGGGTTGAGCACCTTCCACATGGGGTTGAGTGGCTCGCCGCTGAGCTGGGCCATCTCGAGCTTCCAGCTGGCCACGCCGTAGTGCGCATCAACGCTGATGGCGGGTGTCTGGTAGAACTCGATTCTGTCAGAAATGCTCGTATACAGCAGTCAGATATCTTCCGCGATGCCGATGGGAGCATGGAGAACGTGGGTGTGGGGACATACTGGTTGTAGCTGGCGACGGGTGCGAGCGTGTTGTTGTCGTTGGCAGACGCGGTGGTGTCGCAGCCGATCCACTGGCTCTGGAAGCCGTCGCCCCAGAACGGGTCCATGCGCAGCGTGCCGTTGTTGGGTAGCAGCGTAAAGTTGCCGTGCTGCCAGAGCAGCGTTGCGGTGACACAGTGCGGGTCCGTAGCTGCAGTGCGAGCAAGAAGCATGGCGGTCAGATCGCGAAAGACCTTGCACCGTATGATGGAGGGGCAGACTTACGATCGTTGGACCATTGGAAGATGGCTTCTTCCCAGAAGCCGTCCTTGGTGAAGCTGTAGGAGCGGCCTGCCGAGCGCGGCACGGTGAACTGCTGCGTGCGCGGGTTCCAGAAGCCCTATCATTGCGTACACATGGGGATGATTGAAGTCAGCCGCTGTATGGTCAAGCGTGTATGCGTGGGCTCATCGCGAGCGATTGTTGGGGTCAACTTACGGGGCCAGTGCGTACTGCGCCGCTACCCGTGCTCCAGGTGCCGGCGAGATCGTCGAGCAGATCATCCCATTGACCCGACTGAGCGGCCACGAAGCCTGCCAGTGCCACGAGCACGGCCATTGCCAAGGTGTGCAGCTCCAACATGATGCGTGACGGTGCGAAGCGATTCCAAGAGCCTTGCGAGTAGGAGAAGAACGTTGTCCGAGTTGGTGGTTAGAAGCTGCCCTCGTCGAACGAGGCGAAAGAGGGGCCAACGACAGTGTGAGCACAGAATCAGCTGTGAGGTCGCCAAGCAGGTACATCCATTTAGCACCTTTGCTATCCGTGCTGCTGGCTGCTGCTGCAAGTTGATAGCTGCATCGAAACTTTGAGGCTCGAGGGCCAACGTTTGCTCCGGCGACTTGTCGGAAGAAGCGCGGAATCGGCGGCAAACTCCGACCAACGGTGTGATTGTTGGCAGAGCGTGTGAATTCCGTGATTGTCTCAAAGGGCTCGCTGCACGTCGGATGTTGCGAAGCCAGGCGCAGCCAGCTGCATGCGCGCGTGCAGCCAGCGCTATTTGGCCGCCTTTTGCGGTTGCAGAGCAAATGCTGCAGGCCTGAGCCACCAACCGCTTGTTGCCTCGTTCCAGCACTCAAGCCAGCCACGGTCTGCGTCGCAAGTTCCGATGGCATGCGAGCAAAGAGCGAGGCGAGATAGGCAGAACCAGAGGCGAAAGGTCGCACAAAATCACCGGCGGGTGATTCTATGGACCGAGCCGCGGTGGTTCAGCAGCTCCGCCGAGCCGAGGCGAGAAAAAGGATGCCAGCAGAGAAGCTCGCCTCCGGGTTGCCGATCAGTTTCATGGCGCATTTCTTGGCATGCATGTAGCCTGCACCCTTCCGCATGTCAAGGACGGCAGGCACAGCAAAGCACAGGGCAAGCACAGGGCAAGAGGGTTCGAAAAAAATTCCCTCCGAGCTGCAAACCGCACTCCTTCCTTCCTGCTTTGGATCGGATCGGTGCAGCTTGGGTTTCCCGCACAGCTGCTCACAGTGATCGTCGCCGACCCTTGGCCTGTCTGCAATGTCTGCTCGGCTGCGGCTCTCCGACGACGCGAGAGCGCGAAGGATCTGCGCCAAGAAGTCCGAACCGCTGTCCGCACGCCGAATCGGTGGAATGTCGAGGGCTTTGCCGCACACGCCTATCATACCGACGGTCGGGCCGTTGAGCCGTCTTTCGAGGTGCCAATCAATGCCGCTCGCCTGTGCTTGCCAGCAGTAAAAGTTGCCCTCTGAGCGCAGAGTGGTACCGTGGAGCCACAGCGGCCAATTCAGACCAGCCTCGAACAGTCGGACTGCTTGCAGAGTTCGGACCACCCGAGATTGTCGCAGCACGAGCAATCACACTGAGCTGGGCTGAGTTCAACGCTCGTCGCTTGTCCCCTCCGTCCTGACCACCTCGTTCCCTTGCTCCATAACCACCCTCCTACTTGCCGCCCTCACTGTCATTGAGCGCGCCATAGAGAGGTCAGCATGATGAACCACGACCGCGACGCCGACCGCGCCGGTCTGCTTGGCTCAGACTCGGACTCACATTCACAAAACGCAGGCAGCTACTCGCGACCCTTCCGACGCGAGCCTGCGCCGGGCCTTCAGCATTCCAACATCGTGCAACCTGGCCGAGGCACCGCTGCCAACCCCACCAGCACCTTCCACTCCACCTCGACCGGCTCACACTCGTCCAACAGCGGCACTCCTCGCTTCCTCGGCGCACACAATGCTGGCGCACGCGGCTCGTCGTCCGAAGTGAGCGTGCACTCCTCCCAGTTCAGCAGCGCCAGCAGCTTCACCGGAGGCAAGAGCGGCTATACTACGGACGAGAAGACCGCGCTCAACAGGCGTGGTGCGGCAGGTCGCACTGCTGCGCCCGGCGCAGCCGCGTTGGCGTACGACTCGGACGACGACGACTGGCTGCACGACCCTAGCATCAACGATCACCGAAAGCTTCCCAAATCAGACATGCACGAGTCCATCACGTCCATGAGGGGCATCCTCAATATCGGCACGTTGCTGCTCATCCTCGCGTGCCTGCTCATGCTCTTCCTCGGATACCCCGTCATCATTGAGATCAGCAAACAGCATTCGGACGGCACCGCTTCCTCCTCGCTCAGCACCACCAACCAGTACACCACCTTCCCCTCCGAGATGAAGCGCGGCCTCATCGATCAGCAGACCCCGCAGTCCGCCTACAACCGAACTTCCACCGTCGACGACTCGAAATGGCATCTCGTCTTCAGCGACGAGTTCAACATCCCCGGCCGCTCCTTCTGGCCGGGCGAGGACCCGTTCTGGGAGGGATTTCACGGCTGGTACTCGGGCACCAATGACTACGAATACTACACACCCGAAGCCATCAACACCACCACCGACGGCAAGCTTCAGATCAGCTTCGAGGAGCGCGAGACCAACAACCTCAACTTCCGTTCCGGCATGCTTCAGTCGTGGAACAAGGCGTGCTTCACCGGCGGCTACCTCGAGGTGCGCGCCCAGCTGCCCGGCTCACCCGACGTGGCGGGATTCTGGCCCGGCCTGTGGCTCATGGGCAACCTCGGCCGTCCAGGCTACAACGGTGTCAACGAGGGTATCTGGCCCTACTCGTACGCCGGATGCGACACGGGTGCGCTGCCCAACCAGACATGGGTCAACGGCAGTGGTCCAGCGCACGCGATCAATGCCAACGGTCAGTTCAGTTACCAGGTCAACCACAAGCTCTCCTACCTCCCCGGTCTGCGCTTCCCGGCGTGCACGTGCCCGGGCGAAGACCACCCGGGCCCGAACAACAATGTGGCGCGCAGCTCGCCCGAGTTGGACATGCTCGAGGCGACCATCGGCGCTAATGGTGGACAGAGTTCGCAGTCGCTCCAAGTGGCACCGTTCGACGTCGACTACTTTTACAACAACAAGTCTGGCACCGACTACACCATCCACGACGCCGACACGACCAAGATCAACGGCTACCACGGAAATGAGCTGCAAGAGTCGGTGTCTGCGCTGTCTGCGATCCCCGACCGGGCTTACCAGAGGTACGCGAATCCGCAGTACGTCAACTTTGGCGTGGAGTGGGAGCCGGACATGAACGGCGACGGCATCGGGCTGAACGGCGAGCCGAGCTACATTACTTGGTGGATCGACGACAAGCCGACGTGGACGCTGAGGGCGAGCGCGCTCACGGGCGTGCCCGAGCTGGACATCAGCCGAAGGCTTATCCCGAGAGAACCGATGTCGATCATCCTCAACTTGGGAATGGCGTACAACTTCCAGCCGCCCGTGTGGGACCGGCTGCAATTCCCCGGCACGCTCAAGGTCGACTATGTGCGCATGTATCAGCGCGACGGTCGGGCGGATCGGGTGTCGTGCGATCCAAAGGAGTTCCCCACGCGATCCTACATTGAACGTCACCAAGACATCTACTCCAACGTCAACATCACCAGGTTCCCCAAGGATCGAATCCCCAAGAACTCGCTCACACATCCTGGATGCAAGTAAAGTAGCATCTGTAGTTACATAGAGAACAATTCAATAGTCCGAGTGGAATGCACAGGAGCTCCTTTCTTTGAGATGTCTGAAGCTCTTTCTGAGTTTTGGGGGCTTGATCTTCGGGACGAGAGGCACGTGGTGGCGGTACAGAAGTCGAGGTTGAATTCCGGCAGAGAAATTGAGGCCCAAAATTGGGGTCCACTTCCTACAGACGTGAGGCTGCTCGAGCATAGCTTTCGGAGCATGTTGCCGTCTGGGATGCCGATCGCAGTGTGACAGCTGCAGCGATCCTGTGGCTGGCCGAGCCCAGGCGACACGGCCGCCACCTTTTTCTCAGCCGGTCACACGCAGCAGCGCTGAAAAATAAAGCTCCCCGCTGGCTGGCTCGCATGTCCAGGCTGTGCTGCCGCGCGGCTTGCTGCTCCACCCGGGGTCCTCGAAAAAAAAGGAGGGTCGAGCGCCCAGTGTCTGCCGACCGCACGCACCAACCCGACTCGACTCGGCAAGCTTTTGCATTTCACACCGACCCAGACGCGCTTGGCCAGGCTGCGTGTGCACAGTGGGGCACAGGCAGGCGCCAAATGCCTCGTTCCTGCTCAGGTGCGTGCATACAGCCTGCTAGCCAACACACTTCCCCACTTTGTTCGCCCCATCCCACCATCCTCCACCATCCTACGCATCCATCCAAGCTACAATACGTCTCCTCCTTCTCCTTCAACCAGCCACCCCGATCGCCGAATCGTCGCAAGAGCACAGCCAACCGCTCTGCTCTGCTATGCACCCCATGCTCCCCACTCGGGCTCGATGAAACAAGAGTCCTCATAAGCGCCACGCTTGACCTTCATCCCTTTTACCAGCATCCATTCCAGCCCCCCTTGCTTGCACAGTTTTGTTCCACCACACTCCTTTCCTCCAACTCCACAATGTCCGCTTCGCCCGCTCTGCCCGAGCCCATCATTGTCGACGCGCCGCTCCCGGCAACTCGCCCCTCTCCTTCGTCTCATGACTTGACTCATTCGCACGCGACCAACGCATCCACATCGGACTGCCATCCAGCCCATGCTGTCAATTCGCCCACCTCCATGATGGATGCAGTCACTGCAGCGGCTGCCATGGGCGCTCTTCCCGCTGCCAACGGCCTCCCCTCGGACCCAGCGGAAGCATCCAGCATCTCGCGCCTCTTTGCGCATCCTCCCGCTCCAGACCCAGCGCCCGCTTCGACCCCAGCCTCCACGGCTCTTCTCTTCGGCTCGGCACCTGTTTCGCCCCACCCGACTTCGCCAACTCGCACCCCGGCTGCACCGCACAGCCTTCGATCCGCCGCATCGCCTTCATCCCATCTCGCCTCGCCCGCTTCCGAGCGCGCAAACCCAATCATCGGCGCGGGCGTCACTCCCAGCCATCTAGCTCACAGCCTGCACCAACATCAGCAACAGCAGCTGCCCGCCTCGGCCGACGCCTCCACCGCATACTTGCACAACGCCAGCGGCTTCCGCTCACCCGCTCGAAGCCGCCTCCACGGCACCGCTTCCCCCGCCGGCACATCGCCGCCCAACCTCACTGCTCCCGCACACCCAGGCGCATGGCATCATCCTGACCATCAGCCCTCGCACACTCCCCACACTCCTCGCTCGCCCAGCATTTTCGAGCGCGACATCGAGCACCGCGATGCCTCCCACATCATGACCGCACAGGAGGCCACCGACGTCGCCATCCCCAGCGTCCTCGACGATGCCGTCGAGGCCATCATTGAGGACGACGCCGAGATCGAGGTCGTGGCGCCCCAAAACCCCGCTCCCCCGCTCGCTCTCAGCTCCGCCGCACTCTCGGTCCACTCGGGTGCCAGTTCGCCTTCGCTTGGGTTCGCTTCCTCCCCCTCGCCTCCCCTCTCGGCATCCGGCCCCATCGACGCGCCGCCCGGCTCCATGGCAGCACAAATCGCCGAAAAGCTCGGCCCCCGCGGCGTCACTACCGAGGAAGCCATCGCAAGGCGCACGGTTGGCGCGCCTCGACGCCCCGGTTCCGACATTGAAAGCGGTGCCACCTCTCTGCGCTCGCGATCGCCTCAGGCCACTCGTATGGTCGACATGGCCGACGGTGGCAGCCCCGTACGATCCCGCGCCTCGCCCTCTCCAGCGCCCGCCATGCCACCCGTCTCTCTGGTCGCTGCGGTCTCGCAAGCGCAGGCTATCTCGCCCCTCACCCCATCCGTCGGCGCAAGCTCTCCCATGCCTACCGCAACTGCGTTCCCCTCGCTGCCCCTCCCTAATCCCTACCGCTCCAGCTCGCCCAACCTCTCGGCCATGGCGCTTCCCTCGCTTGCTGCCGGCGCCGATGCCGGCCGTCCAGCTACGTCGAGCGTGAGCATCGACGGCGCCATCATCTCGGGCACCGAGGTCGCCACCCTCGATCACAGCCTCGACACCATCGCAGACGTTCTGGCCGCTCACGATGCAGAGCAGGCCGCCAGTCCGTACGTGCCCAGGTCGCCCGCACCGCCTGCCATCTCGGGCTCCAGCAGTCCCGTCGTCGATCGCAGTCGCAGTGCCGCAGGCTCGACCATCCGACAGCCTCTGCACCATCCAGGCATGGGCGCGGCTGCAGGTGCCAACCGCGCTGCTGCGCCTGGCACGCTCGGCCTGCCCGCCAGCGGCAGTGGGCTTGGCGTCTTCAACACGGGCGAGTCGCTCTTCCAGGCGCTGGCTTCCGGATCGCCTTCGCCCTCGGCGGACAAGCGCAGGCTGTCGTTCTTTTCGTACGCCGACATCCTCAACGAGAACAAGGGCGAGGTGATGGATCTTCAGGGTGTCGTACGTCATGCGGCCGAGCGCGACGAGCAGCAGCATGGCATCTTCCATGCACAGCCGCATGCGCAAGCTTACGGCCATGCGGATGCAAGCGCGGGACCTCAGTACGATGCGTTTACATCGCAGCCGTCGATTATGCAGCAGCTGGGCGGCGGAACGGGCATGTCGCGGTCCGCGAGCACCAGTGCGGCTGCCAGTCCGCGCATCGGCGGCTTTGGAGCTCGGTCGACGAGTGGCAGCTCGGCTACCGCGGGCGGTGCGATGAGCAGCGGCGCGTATACACCTGCACGTGGACGTCGCGACTACCTCGAGAACAAGGCCCTCAGCAACCGCCTCGACAGTCTGCAGCTCGCCACCTCCACGGCCGCCGCCACTGCTGCAGAGGCCAAGACGCGCAAGGCTGCGTGAAGCCTTCAGCTACTCTGCAGCGACTCGATTGTTGTGACACGGACCATCCCTGCTTCCACTCCCTCTTCCCTTTTTTCCCGTACACTTGTCACTGGTAGTCGCCGCTGTCTTATGTTCATGGGTATGATTGTTTGCTTTGCTTGTAAGTGCGGTCTGAGACGCAGGAGCTGTATGTCTGCGATCCGTAAGCATGCGGAAAGCAAGAATCTCAGCATCGGTGCCAAGGGTGCGCGTTGCAGAGACATGTCCATGTGGCGCTGAGGCCATCGTCATCGACCTTTGCTGGTGGTGCTCCTCAAGACTCATGCATCGAACAGGCACGCCAGCTGGGAGCATGTTTGGTGACGATTTGCATTTCTACGACATCAAAGGTGGGGCCTGACCTGTTGAGCATGTGCATCGATGAGGTCTGCGACCTCTTTAGCGATCCCAAACGAAGCCTGGTATCCTGCCGGACCGATACCGTACGAATGCACCACCGTGAGTGGCTTCGCGTCGTTCTTCAGCACTTCCAGCTCGACCCTCACTCCGCCTTCTCTAGCTGGTCTGAGGCCGACGTTGTGGGAGATGACGGGGATGTCGCGCCACGTCTTGCCCGGCGGGACGATTTCGGGGACGAGTTTGGCGCACTCGCGCATGATCGTCTCGGCCAACTCCCTATCGGGTGTGGTCGAGGACTGACGGATGTCGAACGAGCCTCCGAGGATCACTTCGCCGGACCTCGCGCGTGGGATCACATAGTTTGCCGGACTGCCGAGCTTCATCACGCAGCGTGCACCCATACTTGGCGCTTTGAACGAGGGTACTTTGACGAGTACCGTTTGGCCACGGATGGGGTAGACGTTGGAATCGCGCACATCGGCAAGATCACCTGCACCCACACCGGTTGCGTTGACCACGAGCGTGCAGTCTGGAATGAGCGATCGTACCGCTGCGAGGGACTGCATTGTCGAGCACCGACGAATGTCAACCGGTGGCCCCGCACGTGCTGCGTTCATGAGCTGGGGCGTTGTTGCTGTGAGCTCCGAAACAAGCCATCGCGTGTAGAGGGGCACACTGATGGTGAACGACTTGTACTTGATCGCGTGTGCTCCCGTACCGTCACCGTTGGGAAGCACCGAAAAGTCAGGAACAAGACTGCTGAACCAAACGTCCTTGGCTTCGCGCTTGGTAGGGCTGATGTCGGTAAAGTCGACCATGGCCATTACTTCGGGTGGCAGTTGACGGTGCAGCTCGAGCCATTTTTGAAAGGTGATTGCATCCCGGCGTTGGTTGGCCTTGTCCTCGAGCGTGGCGAAGGAGCACCAGTTGGCACCGGCCCAGGGGCTTGCGAAGGTCTGCGCGAATGTGTCTTGCGGAAGATCGCGGGCGAGGATAGTGATTTTATAGCCGCGCTCGCGCAGCTCGAATGCGTCGGTGAGTCCAAGGACCCCCGCGCCCAATACTACCACGTGAGGCCGATTCGACATGGCTCCAGCGAAATGTGAGATGCTTGTAGAGACGATGGTGTAGATGATGATGTAGTTGCTGTGTGAGGTAGTGACTCGTTGTTGAAGTTCAGTGCACGGCGTGGGGAAAAGGGTGTTGCGCCTGCGGGGTCCCGTGAGCTTTCGAGTCTTGGTTGCGCTGATTCTTCGCGCGAGCGCTTGAGGCCGCGTTTTAGGCCGGTCCAGTTGCCGACGAGCTTTATCGTCCAATGGATTTTCTCGGTCAGGGTCCTGGTCCGGAACTTCATTGCACATCCGACGTCGACCCTCAAGCTCAGGCCATCCTCGCTTCAATACTGGACGAATCCTGCCGCCATCAAGCAAGATGTCTGGCACGGCGCCCATCCCGATCATCTCGCTCGGTGCGGGAGAAGGCGTACCGGCTCTGGGCGCGCAGATCCTCGATGCGGTGGTCAAGACCGGATTCTTTTACCTCTGCGACCACGGCATCAGCCAGGACGAAATCGATGCTCTCTTCCGATGTAGCACCGAGCTGTTTCTCGAGGAAAAGGAGGCGGAGAAGCTTGCGTGCCAGGACCGGGTCAACAATACGGGGTACACGCCATTGAAGCAGGAGAGTCTCGACCCGAACAGCAAGTCGGAAGGCGATCTGAAGGAGTCGTTCTACCTTGCGGGCCTGGCGAGGGCCGAGGGAGGCTCCACACCAGTCGAGGAGAGATACCGGCCACCATCGCAGCGTCTGCCTCCATCGCTGTTGGCACGGCGGCAAGCAGTGGCCGGATTTATCGAGAACTGCAAACGGATCAGCGAGGCGGTGTTGACCGGATTCGCCGAGGCGATCGATCTTCCGCCGCAGTACTTTGTCGACGCGCATCACGGCGAGCACGATCGACTGCGTCTGATCCACTATCCTCCCACAGGCGTTTGCACGAGCGACGCATCCAAGAGCTCCATGAGCATCCGCGCTGGTTCTCATTCGGACTACGGCTCCTGCACGCTGCTCTTCCAGAAAGACGTGGGTGGGCTTCAGGTAGAGATGCAGCCGGGCGAGTGGGTCGACATTCCCCCACAAAAGGGCTGCATCGTGGTCAATGTCGGCGACGCCATGGAGTTCTGGAGCGCGGGACTCTTCCGCTCGACGCAGCATCGCGTCGTTCTTCCGCGCAGCGAGAGCGAGAGCGGCTCGCGCTTCTCGATCGCTTACTTTTGCCAGCCAGACGAAGACGCACGCCTCGTCCCGCTCCCGATTCCGGAGACGGTGCGCGAGAGGTTCAAAGGAAAGATGATGGACCAGCACGAATTCCAGAGCCGTTGCGCTGCCAAGGGGGTTGCCGACGTCGCCGAGCTCACCGGCGGCCAGCATCTGCGTGCTCGCCTGGGAGCCACCTACCGCTGACAATCTTATAATAAGCTCAATGAAACTTGTAATGGCCTTGGACCGCATCGTTTTGTCGTCTCTCGTCAAAGAGCACAAGCTAGTTTGCGCCGATAGGCAAAGGATCATGGTGGAGATCGGGGTCAGGTCCGATTTGAAGCTGCTCCTGGGCGATGCCGTGAGATGAGCGGCCTGATCGGATCAGCCGAAAGCTTGCATATCGGCGAGTCCCGTTTTTTCTTTTTTTGGTGAGAATCATTCGAGGGTGCAGGAGCCTTGCGTTGGCCTACATTTGGCGATGGGGCCTGCGTGTGGAAACGGTCATGCGTCTGCGGAATTCCTCGGTGCTCGCTTATCCGGCTTCTCCATCGAAGCCAAACCTGACCGACGTGAACGGAAGCCAAGACGGAAGGCCAAGGTGATGTTTGCGAGTTTCAGAACGAGCCGCCGCCGCGGACCTCGCCTGGACCCTCGCAGGGGAGGGTGTGTTGTTTGGCGGCTTCGAGACTCCGCTGGTTGCGCGATCTCGAGGGGGGCTCGCTTTGTTGCTAGTCAGCGCAGGCGGTCACCTGGGCATGCAGGCTGACGCTCCATTGCGAAGAGGTGCATTCGCGCGGCGAAATTAGGGCCCCTCAAGGCTCGACCGCCTCGGAATTGCCGACCAACCTCGCGATCGAGTCGCAAACACGTTGCCGTGCCTTTTTTTGGTTGCAATTTCTTGGCCCACCGCACATCTGCAAGCCATCAGCTGCACGGCAGAGGTGCAGCTGTACCGCCCTTCGCCCGCCCTCCGCCCAGCTGCTGCTGCCGCCGTTGCTAGTTTGTTTTCCACCTGGCCAACAGCAGTCGCGGCACACCCGTCCATATGGTCAGACCGTGCCGAATCTGATCTTTCCCACCCTCCATCATCGCAACGGACATCGCATCTTCCGCTTACCCTGTCCATTTGTCTAGACCGCCTTCCCACCCTGATTAGCGTGATCTTTTCAAAATCACACGCTCTTCTTACCCTCCTCACTCATCCCTTCCGTCCCGATCAGGAACATCCCCTCTTTTCGGCTTCTCGCCCCACGCCGCCAAGAGCCGTTGCCGCCGACTCCCGTGTTGCTTCATCACGCCACCTGCTTCATCCTTGACTGCGTTGCCGCCGTCACATCCTCCCTTCTCCCTATCAGCAACTTCGGCCTCTCACTTGCCGCCCGCCCTCGTGCTCATCAGCCTCACCGGCAACTCGACCTCGCACCTCGCATCTTACGCCTTTCGCCTCGCGCCGCGCTAATCGGAGCGCCCGACCAAGTCAACATGGGTAAGTCGCACACTTCCTCTTCGCAGCCTGGCGCTCGCTTCCTTGGCATCATGTGCAGCCGCACAGCCGCACTAAGGAAGCAACGCACCGCGGATCCCTGTCCCTCTCTTGTCTAGCCGGCGATTCGTCCACGACTCCTACTGGCATCGGTCAACCGTCGGCCCTCGCCGAGGAGGTGATCCGATTTTGGCCCAGCGTTCCGTGTGAATGATCCGCTCGGCGCCAGATCCACGTCGAGAGATGCAGCGCTTCTGCGAGCGTCCCACAGCATCTCAGGTGCCCGTGTCCTTCTGCGATCATACTGCCTCGCATGAACGAGCGTGCAGGCTGACGCCGATCAAAGCCAGCTCTCGCGATCGCAAAGAGTCGCAACTCAGCTCATGCAAGTGAAGCTGAGCCGTCATGATCATCAGTCCTGCTAGTCTGTCCGTCGTCATCGGTCATATGTTCCGCGAAAGACATGGTGGGCCAGCTGTTCATGGGCCTCTTGGGCTCGACTCGACGCTTCGCATCTGGGCGACAGTATCATTCCTCGATAGCTAATACAGTCGCCGGCTAAAGACCACTTGGGCCACAAAGAGGGTTCGCAGGCGGTGTGCAAACGAGGTCGAAGGATGGCAGCTTGGCTGTCGCTTCGGGTTCGAAGACACCGTCCTAGGCTTGATCTCCACCGAGCCTGAGCACCGAACAAGCAATGTTGACAAAAGACGACGATTCTCTCGCCTTTCTATTCCTTGCATGTTCCTCCGACGTCCCTCTTGTCGGCCCCCGCCTTTTGTCGCTGTTCCGCGCTCCCGCTCTCGTGTGCGCGCGCTCGGAACTGGCTTCGATCGGCTTGTTTGCCTTCGCATCCTTCCGATGCGTTCCTGAATTCTGGCAACGCTGCCCAAACCTTTGATGCACCTGCGGCTCGATTTTGGGTGCTGCCGTCCCAATTGGTCGGCACTGCCTTGTCCTATTTTTTTACCCTGGACTTTTGGCATGTGCCCCTCAAAATTTCCGCCCAACGCCCTTCCCTGCACTGTGATCTGAACCTGCAGCGGGCATTATTGACCCTCTCGGCTCCCTCCTGTCTACGATCCTCAACCCGGATGGCTCCACTCGTGAGTATCATACGGACCGCCACTCCTCGCTTGCTCCCCTCCCCCGTTCCTTCGCCTCCCTTCCCCCTTCCATCCTTCGCTATCATCCTTATCCGCTTTCCACATTGTCCCTCCGGCGATTTTGTGTCAAGCCGCCACTTTTTCCCTCCCTTCATCTTCGCCACCCCTCCATCATCCTCCCCCACCCCTTCATCGTCGACGTTGTTCGTGGCTGGCGTTTGACCGCCCGTCGTCTCAAACGTGAGCTCGAACACACGATCAAGCGCTGGCCTGTCCTCGACCAGCACATCGTCTTCATCGACGTCTTTGACGGCTTCAGGACAGGCCTCAACACCTTCCACTCGCTCTGCCACCTCTTCCTCCCCTCTCACCACCGCAACAATGGCTGACCCAGCACCAACATCTGCTTCCGACCCTGTCTCGTCATCCGACTCGATTGGTACGAACGCTTCGTCATCATTCGCAACGACTCCTCCCTCGTCCTCAGAAACCATCACCGTCACCCGCACAACAGACTCCTCCTCCACTACCAGGTCGACCTCGTAAGTTCACTTGGCGTATTCTCGTCGCCCGTCGCCACTGCGACAATCATCGGATCGTCGTAACTGACACTGGTCCTGTCTTCATTCCTACTTGCGTCTGATTTCCTCTAGGTCGTCGTCCTCAACCTCGACTTCGAGCACCGTAAGTTCGACCACGACCGATGCGCCGACATCTTCGTCGAGCACCTCTCGGCCCATCCCCACTGTAAGCTCCGTGACTCGTCCTCGCATCAGCATGGCCCCTGCCTGCAAGCTTAGGCGGAAACAAGGTCAGATGCAGACGGCCACAAGCTCGTCGGCTTTGGGCCGATCGATGCTCGTCGAGCTCGATGGATGCGGATCCTGCTTCTGTCTAGCTGTCTCGCCGGCTTTCCTGCCTGTCACCGGCCGCGTTGCCTCCATTCATCCCTAGAAGCTCGAGCTGACCCTCTTCCGCCTTCTGTCCACTTTCTCCAGTCCTCGTCGTCCTCCACTACTCCGAGCAGCAGCTCGAGCACCACCACCCCGACAAGCTCGTCCACTTCAAGCACGCCCTCAAGTACGACAACGAGCTCGTCGTCCGAACCCACAACCTCGTCCACGAGCACCGAACCGACAACCTCGTCCACAAGCGCAACACCCACCTCGACGTAAGTACGATTGAAGAAACAAGCACATCGCCCCACACTTCCACACATGTCGGCAAGTCCCGGGGTGTGAGCGCAGTGATGATTGCATCCACGCGCACGGCGACGCACCACGGGCAGCTTCCAGATCAGCATCACTTGCCCGTCGTTCCCACGCCCTTGCATACTCCCCCGCCCTCTCCTTTGTCAGGCTTGCTTGGCCTTCCTCCTTGTCGTGAGGGGGCGCGATGTTGATCATCTCACTCTTTGTATACCGCCGACGGTGCGGGCCTCGTGACTGTCCCTGGACACGCCGTACTCCTCGACATGCCTTGTTCGCACTGCTTGCAGATCATCGTCCAGCTCAGCCGTTCTGACCTCTTCTACCTCATCGCCCATCTCGTCAACATCATCGTCTTCTGCACCACCATCCCCATCCTCCTCTCGGCCTGATCCTTCGCCAAGCAGTGAATCTGCCGTCTCGACTTCAACATCCCTCACGCCATCGGTGATCACCACTCAGACCTCTCTGACAACCATCACCCTGCCTAATGGTCAGACGTCGACCTCGACCGCCTATGCCGTCACCACCGCCAACGGCCAGCTGAGCGGCAACAGCAGCAACAACGGTGGCTCGTCCGGCTTCTTCAGCAACTCGGGCGCAGTCGGCGGCACCTTCGCCGTGGTGGGTCTGGTGTGCGCCGCCATCGTCGCCGGCATCTTCTACATGCTGTGGAAGCGTCGCAAGGCGCAGAAGATGGATGCCGACGTCGTTGCCGCCGCCTCGGCCGCTGCGGCTATTACCAGGACGCCCTTCGACGACGACGACCCGGAAATGATCGAAGACCCCAGCTACGGCACGGGCGCCACCGCTCTTGGTGGCGCTGCTGCAGGTGCCGGAGCATACGGTGCCTCGAACGCCATGATGCAGCAGTACTACAACAACTACGGCCACTCCAACGAGGGATACGAGCCCAGCCACCTGTCGGGCGGAACGGCTCCAGGTTACGCGGGCATGGGCGCTTACGGCCCCATGGCCGCGGGTGCTGCCGCCGGCGGTGCTGCCGGATACTACGCCGCAGGCACCGATGGATCGCACTACTACGACAGCGTTCCCACTGGAATGAGCAACGAGGGCGCTTACGCCGGCATGGGCTCCATGGGCCACGACAACGGATACAGCCAGAGCGCACACGACGACCCGTACGGCGCCGGCAGCGGCGGTCACGGCTACAGCAACACCGGCGCGCCCCAGCTCAACTGGGCACCCGGTGCCTCGCCGCCGCTCGAGTCGGAGATGTACGCTGCGCACGCCCCGCCAGCTCAGGGAGGCGGCAACATCTTCGCCGACCCGAGCAGCAGCAGCAACGAGACCGACGGCCGCATCGACATGAGAGCGCATGAGGCCGGCTCGGCTGTGAGCCTGCGCGACGACCAGGACTACGGTCGCCGACTGGCCGTCCGCAACGGCGAGAACTGAACGATCGGTCAAAGCCCCCTCCTCATCAATGACGGGCAAAGCTTGCTCATAAGCGGGGCCCGTCCCAAAATTTGCGTGCCGATGCCTCGCCTCCGACACCGAAGAGGCTCTTGACGGCGTCTTACAAAATCTTTGTCGCTGCTATCTCTCTACGCTTTCACTTACATCGTTTCATCCTATGGTCCTGTAGCATAATACTTTTTTCATCGGGCCTGCTTGGTGTAGCCAGCAATGCGGTTCGATGCATCGCTGCTGGCACATCAAGGCCCAGCATTTGCTTCTTTTGCATGGACAATCCAACCTTTTTTCTCACGAGATCTTTCTGCGCTTGCGTGGGTAAAAATGGTGCATTGACGGTGATGAATGGGCGATGCGAGTATGACGGCGTCGAGGAATACGAGTAATGGTACAAGATGATGGCCGGTTGCGCTTGAAGCGGATCCCATGGAGCGATTAGATGGCTTAGTGTCGGGCGGGAGCGGGCGACATGTTGCTGAGAGGGTTGCGGGAGGGCGAGTCCTGGCTGACGCCGCGGAAGAGGCCTGCGTCAGGGTTGACGTCGAGACCTCCATTGAGGCGGCGGCGGGAAGCCAGTGGCATATCGGCATCGTCGTCGTCGTCAGCCGCCGCGTCACGAGGACGTCTGCGTGGGCTCGAACCGGACGCCTGCGAAGCCGCAATCGACTCTGCATCCGGCGTGGCAGTGGCGTGGTTGATGTACTGGCGCATGACGCTGGCCACGTTCGAGTTGAACAGCACGTCCTTGAACTTGGATCGCACCTCCTGCTTCAATCCCTGCACGAGTCGGAAGAGCTGCGACACAGTCGCGTCAGGGAACTTGTAGATGAGGAACGCAATGTAGACAAACTCGGCGGGCGAGAGCGGCTTGGAGACGGGACGACCCAGACGGTTAAGCTTGATCTCGGGCTTGATGCATGCGCCGTAGCGCTCGTGGTTGGCCAGCGCCACGTACCGCTCGAGCGTGCGCTGCATGTTGGCACGGATGCTGGGCGAAGGCTTGGAATCGGCATTCTGCTTGAGGAACGTGTCGATGGTATGAGCCGAAGGCACGTACTGCGACTGCTTGGCGTGGAGGATGAGCAGAGCGATCTGCGCCATGAAGAGATAGTCCTTGCCGCGGTTGACCAGCAGCATGGTGTTGCCCGCATCGTCGTGAATGAGCGAAGGTGTAGGGTCGATGAAGCGCTTGACCATCTGGCGGATGAAGTCCGGCCAGGCGCCCAGATGCGCACCGAGCTTCTCGGCCGACGAGAGCGTCACACCCATCTGGACACGGCTGAACATGTCGCGCTCGGTCTCCTCCGAGAGGTCGTCAAACTCGACAATGGTGAGCTGCTCATTGTCGAACTTGCGACGCTGTGCGGGCGTGAGCGCGGGCGTCTTGCCTGTTTCGAGGTCCTCCTTGTACCAGAACTTGCGGCCGGTGGAGGGCTCCCTGACGGGGATCTTGTTGTCTCGAAAGTTGCAGATCGAAGACACACGTTGCTTGCCGTCGATGCAGACGTAGGTGAGGTCGCCTCCGGCTTCCTCCTCCTTCTGCACGGAGAGGAGGATTGGCGGGACGTAATAGTGGCGCATGATTGACTCAATCACCGCCGACTGCTTGTCCGCGGGCCAGACTACGCCTCGCTGGTATTCGGGTTCGAGGTCGACGATGTCCTCTTTGATCATGTTGTAGATCGTGCTTGTGGAGAACTGAGCCGCGCGCGGGGCTTTGAGGATATGGCCTAACTCGAGGATCTTGGAAGAGCCCTTCTTCCTCCTAGCTGCGCGGGATGTAGAGGCATTGCCGGTATACTCTTCATCGTTGTCGCTAGGGGCCGAGTCCGAGGTGAGGTCGCCCGCATGGTCGAAGAGCTCGTCGAACTCGTCGCCTGTGGGGTTGCGAAATGACAAGAGGCGCCGCATGTCGGATATGTACAGAGAGAGAAGATGAGCGTCGGGGATGGTGGTTAGCCAGGCAACAGCATGAAAGTAGCAGGCATGCGCGAGTGGCAAGCGGATGTTCCACAGATGTCGGCGAACGAGTTGATAGTAGCATGGTGAGGCGCAAGTGCGGGAGCGGATGCGTTTAAGGGTGTCGAGAGATGCGCAAGCGGACGGTGTGTCGAGAGGAGCGGAAGCGGGTGGGGTGTGACGATCCGGAGAGAAGTGTGATACAAGAAAGAGAGAGGATGAGACCAAGAGTCAGTAAAGCGCGCGAAGAGAGCGTCACTCGAGTGTTGCTTGGTGTACTTACGTTCCTCGGGCTTGACAGGCGGCATTGTGGCTGGATGCCCCGACGATAGACGCACAGCGTCTGGAAGGATGTCTGTTGACGAGGGATGCGATATCCGCTCGACGATGAAGTCGTCGCTGATGACCAGGCGCAGACGTCGAGTGTTTGAAAGCGATGCGGCCTTTGCGCGTTGCGAGACGGCGAGGAGAAGCTTGTTTCGCGACGCGGCGGCGGCGGCGGCGGAGCGGAAGCTTGCCGAGACAGGCGAGGAGGCGCGTAAAGAAGTGGAGCAAAATCGCAGACGCGTCTCAATGCTGAGTTGAGAAAATGTAACAGAAAGAAGGGGGCAAAATTCAGGAATTCGAAAAGTCAGAGGAGGGGATGAAGGAGGGAGGTTGAAGGAGGGTGGAAAAAGGGGGGAAAAGTTTGGGAGGTTGCCTTCAGAAAGCTGGCCTAGATATAGGTTCTGCTCCTTGGCCTGAGAGTTGAACTTGCAGGTCAGACTCACTGCCTGAGATTGGGAGCTGCAAAGGGAAATTTTCTCACTGCTCCACAAAGCCCTCTAGCCAGTCATTACATCTGACAACAACTCAGTCAGGCTCAGCTTGCTCCTTGAGATCCAGCCAATTAAAGCGCTCCCAACCGATCACGTGACAATCCTATCTAGACAGTATGTTCCCTGATCAGTCATCACAGGCAGAAGTGGGCATTGAGTCCCACCAAATTCATCACACTGGATCCATGCCAGCGAAATCAAGTGACTGTTAGTGAGTCACACTGTGCCCCTGATGAGATCCGCAGCATTCTGGAGCGGCTCGAAAGTTGATCTTTGAGGTCTCGAGGTATTGTGCCGGCGCTTGCGGGATGCATCTGGTTGGGGGGACAGCGAAAATCGACAGGGCGGCGACGGCAAGACTCGAATCCTGGTTCGGCGAGCTTGTTGCTTGCGGGTCCTGGAAGCGAGTGGTCAGCACAACGCAGCGGTGTTGCTCTGGAGCAGATGCGATTGTCGGAGAGGTGGCTCTGGAAGTGGGCTGCTGCGGACAATAGGTTAGGCAGAGGGGGCCGCTGCCGGGTCGGTCGGCCAAGGCGAAGCGATCAAAGTGCAGCAGCAGCAGCAGCCGGGATGAGGTGCGTGGAGGGTCGCGTGCGTAGGGGCGCGCGCGCGCCGAAAATTTGGGCGGCGATGCGGGACGAGGAGGCTGGCACTTGAACCCTGCGTTTGGGCCTCCGCAATCTCAGATCAGCTTCCCACCCACGCAAGCCGTCGTCGTCTTGGTCACCTCGTCACCACCTCGGCCGTTCGTTGCGAATCTCTTCAAACAAGACACGATCAGGCATCATGTTTGGACGCATCTTTCATCTGCTCTTCGATGCCATGCTGGTGAGCGTGGCGCTGTCCGGGATCAAGCGCAGCACGGGCTTGACGCCAGCGGTGTCTCGGATGCCGAACAAGGATCTTCGCAACTTGATGCGCATCTACCTGGAAGCGGGCGAATGGGTAAGCAGCAGCCGCACGAACAGAGCGAAGACGAATCTCATGCATTGACGCTGACGATCGGACTTTCCTTTGCACCATGGTGGGATGGCAGATCATGGACTTTTCTGTGGTGATCCTCGGTCGCTCCAGCTCGTTCGAGCGAGTGCGCTAGGCGGCTTGCGCAGCTCGACTCGGACCGCATCGCTGGCTCATGATCTCTCAAGCGTCTGAAGCTCGCTCATACGCCCAGCGTCCTTTGTATTATACCCCCGACCTGGTTCTCGCCGCAACGTACTTGCAACTCGTACTCATAGGTGGTAGAAGCAAGCTAGACGGCCATGTCAGTTGACTCATGATCCGCTTTTGCGCTGAAGCGGACGATGAAGATTGGGCTCCGGTTCACTCGCACGACATCGGCTTTGCATTTGAGGCTCGCGTGGCGGATAGCATGCTGGCGTGGACGGGGCAAAGGAAGCGAGCGAGTGGCATGTGCGCTGCGCATGGACAAAAGAGTGTGCAGATCGGCTTGAAGCCCGCCGTGGCTGGATGTAGCGATGGCCATCGAGGCAGCCCGATAACCGATGGCAGCGATCTGGCAGGAAGCCGGCGCTAGGACATCGCTTCCAGAGCTCTGACGGCAGCGATCGGCAGTCAATCCGAAAGAAGGGGTCAAAGAGCGTGGCACGGCGATCAGGCTGCCGGACGACATTGGCACGGATCGCTATGCCACTCAGGAACCTCAGGGCGGCAGATTGCAGCACGTCTTGGGCTGCCCTGGCCAATTTGACCAGAGACTGTAGGAGTGGGCCGAGCGAGCAGCGCTGCAGCGTGGCTGTCGGGCCCCATGCAGCCCTGCGAGGAGAGAGAAAGCCCCCCAAATTTCGGTGGACCGGCTCGCTTCGCAGACGAGTCGAGCGCAGCCCGAATTCGAAGCCAAGCGGTGACAACCGCGACCGACGCCGGCGTAAACTGCTGCTCGTCCTGTGCACGAAGCTTCCAGCGCAGCATTGGATGAACTGTATTGAAGCCCCGGAACTCTTCAGCTATGACCCAATCGCGGCCATGCGAGTGCAGGCAAGGTCGGATAGGTTGAAAGACTGAGCTGCGGTGTCTGATGAAGCAGCCGTGCGAATGGCTTTGAATTGCGAATCACCGACAGAAGGCCGCCCTGTGTCGGAAAAGAAAAAGAATTTCTGTAGTTGGGCTGCCAGAAAATTTCGGCTTGCCCCGCGCGCGTGTGCTGAGGGGACGCAGTGGTTGGCCGAATTGGGTGAGCCGCCCGCCGCCCGTCCCTAAGCTGCAGTCGAAGCAGCGAACGAGCGAGGAAATTGGCTGGGATTTTTCGGTGGCTCCGGTGCATCCGCACGGATTTTGGCACGCCTTTTCGGATTTCGCACGCTCAAGCGCCCCCCTGGCTGACGCTGGCTGGCAATGGCCGGCTGGCTTTGGCTCTGGCTCTGCAGCCCTGAACCGCGCCAGCACGAGCAGACGCGCAGCTGCCTGCAGCCCCGCTTGTCACAGCGACGCAATCCCACTCGCCCACAGCACACTGCAGAGCGCACAGCGCACACCAGCCAGCCAGCCACTCACTCACTCACTCGCACACTGTCTCTCGCTGTGCTTCGGCAATCGAGCTGAGTGTCGCGCACCCATCACCGCTCGCACACTTGGCGGCTGTCTGGCTGTCTGCTCCCCCCACCTACTCTAACTCGTCGCCCATCTTCCCCGCCATCCCGCACGCTCGTGCTTCCTTGGCTCCCCACCGTCGCACCTCGCTCTTCCTTCCCAAACTCGCTCGCTCGCTCGCTCGCGGACCTCGATCTTTCCCCCGTGCCCTCCTCTTCACCTACTCGCGATCAATAACGACGGCCGCACGAACCATCCGTCTCTTTCATCACTTCATCGTGATCTTGGCCGACTGAGCTGCAATTACCCTGCAAGCGCCGAACGGGCCCCGATTCGACTGGACAGACTCTGTCTTAAAAGGCCACCCTTGCTCGTGCTCCCTGCTTCGACTCGCACGCCGTTCCACATCCTACCGCCTTCGCTGAGAGCAAGCGCTACGCACGCACGCACGTACTCGGTCGTCCCCTCCAGCTGTCGCTCGGCTTCATTCGACGTACGCACATCCGCGACGTCCACACCTTCCGTTCCTACCTCTACAGTCGCGATGCCATCCATCGTTGCATCATCAGCCATGAATTCCATCTCGACCACACCCGTACACGACACCGGCTCCGCCTACGCCACCCCTCCCAACCAATCCACCTCCAGCTTCGCCAGCGGCTCCAACACCCCTTCCCATGCCGCTCGCATGCAAAGCTCCGGCATCGGCGAATCCCCAGCTCCCTACTCCTCTCGTCCCTACCACTCCTCCACCACCCCGCATCAGTCCAACGGTGCGACCAAGGACAAAAAGTGGAAGCAGATGTTCAAGTTCGGCTCCATCGGCAGAAAGGCCAGCGGCAGCACTACCCCCAACCACGGCGCACACGACCGCAGCTGGCACACCGACTCCACCGAGTCCGGCAACAACAGGAACCAAGATTACTTTGAACACCACCAGATCGCCGGCTCCTCTTCCTTCCAGCCCATGAACGGAAGCACCGTCGTCACCGATCCCAGCTCCTTTTCCAACGACAGCTACTCGTCCGAAGATCGCAACGCCTCCGGTTCCATCGGCGACGCAATGGTCGCCTCAGCTTCCGGCAAGCTGCAGCCACCCGCCGACATCAGCGACAACGAAGCAAACCACCAGGGCTTCGCCTCCCGCCTCATGAGGCGCGTCTCCAGTGCGCCGGACGCCAACAAGCTCTTCAAGAACGGCCAACACGCCTCTGCAAAGGGCGGCGATGCAGCCGCTTCCACCAAGAACGGCTACCTCTCCCCAGACGCCTCGGGCGCCCAGCATGGTCAGTTTGCCTCCGAAGGCGGCGCAGCCAACACGGACTCATCCAACCCCACCTACTTCACCAACTCGCCCGTCCGCATGGACAGCAACGCCACCTCCTTCAGCTACAAGGACTTTGAAAAGGGCAGGTCCGTCAGCGCAAAGGGTTCCTCCACCCCCAAGTCCGGCCGCATCGCCTTCCCCGGCTCCGGCCGCTCCAAGAGCTCCAACGGCAAGGACAAGAAATCGCAGCTCCCGCCCCCCAGCAGCTCCGCCAACCTCGCCGCCCTCGCCGGCAGCACGGGCGTCAACCGTGGGCCCGGCAGCTTCCGACGCACCTACTCCAGCAACAGCATCAAGGTCAAAGAGGTCGAGGTCGGCCCCAACAGCTTCAGCAAGGTCAAGATGCTCGGCAAGGGCGACGTCGGCAAGGTCTACCTCGTCCGCGAGAAAAAGACCGACAAGCTCTTCGCCATGAAGGTCCTCTCCAAAAAGGAGATGATCAAGCGCAACAAGATCAAGCGCGTCATGGCAGAGCAAGAGATCCTCGCCGCCTCCAACCACCCTTTCATCGTCACCCTCTACCACTCCTTCCAGTCCGAGGACTACCTCTACCTCTGCATGGAGTACTGCATGGGCGGCGAATTCTTCCGTGCGCTTCAGACCCGTCCGGGCAAGTGCCTGCCGGAGGAGGACGCCAAATTCTACGCCGCCGAGGTCATCGCTGCGTTGGAATACCTCCATCTCATGGGCTTCATCTACCGCGATCTCAAGCCCGAAAACATCCTGCTCCACCAGAGCGGCCACGTCATGCTTTCCGACTTTGACCTTTCCGCGCGGGCCACCCAGCGCGGCGGCGCTCCTGCCATGATCCGACAAGCCACCCCCGGCAGCGCTCCGCTCGTGGACACGAGGAGCTGCATCGCCGATCTGCGCACCAACTCGTTCGTCGGCACCGAGGAGTACATCGCTCCCGAGGTTATCAAGGGATGCGGCCACACCTCGGCCGTCGATTGGTGGACGCTGGGTATTCTCATCTACGAGATGATCTTTGCCACCACCCCCTTCAAGGGCAGCACACGCAACGAGACCTTCTCCAACGTGCTGCGCAACGAGGTGCAGTTCCCCGACTCGACGCCCATCTCGTCGTTCGGCAAGTCGCTCATCCGTAAGCTGCTCATCAAGGACGAGCTCAAGCGCATGGGCAGCCAGTCGGGCGCCTCCGAGGTCAAGCAGCACAAGTGGTTCTCCAACATCTCGTGGGGCCTGCTGCGCAACTCGACGCCGCCCATCGTGCCTGCTTATTCCAACGGCGTCGACGCGGTCAACTTCCGCAACGTGCGCGAGTCTCGCAGCCTCAACCTCGACGACCAAGGCAACGAGACCAAGGCCGCCAAGCCCGCTGTCATCAAGGCGGTCGCAGGCCAGAAGAACGTCGGCGACGAAGAGGGCGATGCGGTCGTCAGCAACCCCTTCAGTGGCTTCTCGTCGGTCACGCTCAAGCACGATGACTACTGATTTTGCGCACGATTCTTCTTATTCGCATCCTTTCCGCATGGTCAGCGTTCTGATACGCAGTGAAAACCTCTTGTCCTTTGCTCAGCAATCGCTTTCCCCATCTAAAGTTCGCTCCACTCTCAATCACATTTCGGGCCTCACGTCTCTTCCTTCATTCACGGCGGTGTCTGTCTCGCTCCCCGGTCCAACTCATTTATGTACTCGTCAGCCCGCCTCGGACGTCGCAATTCAGTGCAGATCTCCCAGCCTTGATCTTTGGTGGTGGTCCGGGTTGAGGAAGGTGCGCTTCTTGAGCTCAGGCGGGGCGCAATTTTTCCTGGATGTGAGATTTCCACTAAGCCGGGGCGGCTCGCACGGACACTTCGAGGCTTTCCTTGGGCAGATGCGGGCTTGTGCGTTCTCCACCATCTATTCTGCTCGGCTCGTCGTTCTTTGCTACGTCGGGATTCTTGACCATGTCGTACTACCTCACGTTGATAGGCACGCGCGATAACCCGCTGTACGAGACCGAGATCACGCCCAAGACCGCCTCGACAAGCTCCACGGGCAGCGGCATCTTTTCGACGAGCAGCAATGCCGGTGCCGCTGCGGGCGGGAGTGCGGCCGAGTCGGTATCTGGTAGTGGCATGTTCGGTGGATTGCTCTCGCGCATTCCCACGACAGGTTCGGCGCTGACAGGTGGCAGCAGCGCCACGGCGGGGACATCAGGGATGCCAGCAGCAGCACAGGCCCAGAGTGCAGCAGCGGCGAAAAGGAAGCAGCGCTACGAGCTGCAGATGATCGCACACTCGGCGCTGGATACCATCGAGGACGCTCTCATCACAAGCCCGTACCTGTAAGCCATCGTCGATCACCTCGTTTGGCGAATTGCACACTGACATCGCTTCGCATACAGATATTTGAAGAGCATCGACCGGATTCAGGAGTACACGACGAGCTGCTTCGTCGTTCCCGGGAGTAAGTGTCCCCCATACGCATTGAGTCAAAGCTGAAGATCTGCTGACAAGTTGTGCTGTACATGGACAGACGTCAAGTTCGTGCTGCTGCACGAGCACAAGCACGAAGACGGCATCAAGAGCTTCTTCCTCGAGCTGTGGGAGGCGTATCTCAAGGTATCCATGAACCCGTTCCAGGACGCCAATGCGCCGATTGACAACGCCACCTTCGATGCACGCGTGCGTGCCGCAGCAAAGAAGTTCCTTTAATCCTGCAATTATACCCTCAACTCGACTGCTTATCCCACAGAGCTGCATCGCCCATACGCACACACCTGCACGCAAAGATGAGGGAAAGGAGCGGTGCGTCTTGGCGTGAATGGAGACGTTGGCCGCCGAGATTTTTCTCAAGCCAAGGGGAAGACAGTCTAGTAATACAGATGGGCTGCTGATGCAGCCAGGGGGTGTTGGGGGTATAATGGCCGAGCTGGAAAGCCGTGGGCTCTCACTGGTGTGGCCAGGGCGCGGTGACTGGGGGCAACGGCATAAGCGCCGGTGGCAGGAGCGGGTTGGATGCATCCATCTTGAGTCTCGGCAACGGCAAGTCGAAGTTCGGTTGCGACTTGCGCAGTCCGGTTGCATGGAAGCTCGTCGTGCGCGAGCGAGGTTCCGACACCCCGAGCGAGGATGGCGAGCGCGGCGTCGATACGGATGCCGACGACGCGCTCGACTGGACCGGTGACACAGCAGGTCTCTCCCGATCACCTAAACTCGGCGAGGCACTCCAGGATGTCGACTGACTGGGCATCTCGTATTCAAGCCCGAGAGCGTTGCCAGCCAGCGTTTCCCTGCGCGACGCCCTGCCTGATGGTGAAGCCTGCCCACCTGCGCCCAACGGTGGCAGCGACAGGAGAGGAGCGAGTCTCACCGACTTTTCGCCTCCCAGTGACCAGTCGGCCTCACCCGGCGGTGCGCCTCCGAGGGCTTCGAGTCGGTGACGCAGTTCAGAACGCTGCTCCATGAGTCGACGGATCATCTCTTCCAACCCCTGCATCTCGGCACGTTGCTGTTCGCCCTGCCTCCTCAACTGCGCCACTTCCGCCTCCAGCTGTGCGAAAAGTCAAAGTCAGCACCCCATTTAACCGAAGCTGGGAGGAAGAGAGGGGGGGGGGGGGGGGGGCTTACCTTGAAGATGTGTTCTTCCTTGCGGTCACGTAGTCTTCGTTGAGCGTTTCGGTTCTGTTCGCGCCGACGGGCCTTTTGGAGCATCTTGGCAGCCTGCTTGGCTTCTTCGCTCGGATACACGCGTTGGCGAGTGCGCTTCTTGACAAACGACTCGTCCATGTGCGGACGGATGTCGTCGCGGGCCGTATACGCGTCGTAGCCGCGCTGTGCTGCATCGTACCCCAGCTCAGGCGGGTAGACAGGTACTGCGCGGTAGGTGCTGGGCGGATAGTGCATCGACGCGGGCGCAACAGCCGGCCATGCTACATTGTGCATCGTCACGGCACTCATATTTGCTAGGCGGATTCCGGTGGTGATTGGTGCGATGGGTGGTGGTGGTGGGAGAGGCTGGCGTTGCTCGCGATCGTCCTGCGGGTATGAGAAACGATTCGCAGCTCGGCACACGATGTTCGTGTTCGGGATGATGGTGAAGAAACAAAAGGTGTCCCGTCACAAGAGGCATTCAAGAAGCACATCAAAGATATATCTCCTAAGGCTTTGGTTCGAAAGAGGACCACTGTAGCTGTACACTGGGATGCGACTGTCTCGCTGTGGGAGGAGGGATGTCGGCCACGAGGGCACGGCACGAGGCCACACACGAGGGGGAGGGGATGCACCAAGCGCACGCGGAGAAAGTGCTCATGCTGCGTGATGACTCTACGCATTAGCTTGGTTGTCTCCCGAGGAGCGTTCTTGCGGATACCCGAAGAGCGGTGTGATCCGCGCAAGGCCGCGCCGAGATCTGGCAGCACGCACCGGGACGGACTGGCGGGTGAGCGTGCGGAGAAGCATCGAGATTCGATGCGACCTAGTTCACCGGTGCAAAACCGTCAGCACGGCCAAAAGGTATCGGAGTGCCAAACACCACACCGAACCTCTTCCGTCGGCTCAGCGGTACAACCGCCATTCCAATCCGCGACCCCAATGTAGCAAGCTCCCTCAGTACTTGTCGCCCAGATCGGTCGCACAAAGGGGTTGGGGATGAGGGCGAGAATTGCGCAAAGGATAGTGATAATGCTATTTTAGAGTCGCCGTTGCGTGGTTGTTTGGAACGGCAGCCATAGCGATCGTAAGGACTATACTTGTACGATTGGGTGAGGGCGAGCCGAAATGATGCCGGTCTAAAGGGGTGCAAGTGGGCATCGACGGTATCAAGGGCACGCCATTCGGACGCCGAGCAAGCGAGCACTCGCATGAATGTGGGCCAATCGAGGAACGCGAACCACTGGCTGCGGGGATCGGTTGAGCACCAACGAGTTCATTGTCCTGCCATGCGACCATTCCCCCCACTTTTCCCCCCTTTTCGCTCCACACCAACTTATGCCTGGTCCGCAAGGCAGTCTGGGTAGGGCATCGGGTAAAGCACGCCCAATGGCAGGCGTTGGGTTCGACATGGGCGAATGGTTGGTACCAGTGTGCCCTGAATCATGGCCGCTTCGCTGCAGGTTTCACATCTGGGCTTCCGAAAGCTAATCCTCTTCCCGAGACGAACACCAACTCTTCCCCCTTCGCGATCCTATGACTGCTCGACCCACAGCGACTTTCAAATTTGAGCTGGGTTCTGATACGGCTCTGTGGTTCGGGCGAAAGACACGCAAGGCTGATTGACACGAGAAGGCTTGCTGGCTGCGTTGAGGGCATGCTGGCTTCGATCGCGCTGACCAACGTGCGGATTTCTTTTTTAGCGGCCGCCGCCGAATCCAAGCTCCGCCCAACACTGTCGGCTTCGCCAAAAGAATCGCATCCGCCGTCCTATTTTTGGGCCCCCGATGGCTTTGCACCAACCAAACCACACTCGATGCAGGAACATCTTCAAATCCGCCCCTACCTCTACAGCCTCGTAGACCTCAGGCCTGTCTTTTTTGCACGACTGTGCACGCACGTGGAGAATTCGCTTCGCCTACACTACCAAACGCCGTCCGCATGCTTGTGTGACATCACCCAGTGTCTTCTTGCCCAAACCCCGCACCGCCAAGCCGACGGAAGCCCGTCCCCCCCCTCCCTCCCCACCTGACCGACACATGCTACGCACCATCTTATCCTAATCTCAAACAAGACTATGAGAAGCCCTGGATGCATGGGCTTACTTTTTCGACTTATCTACAAACAAGACAAACTTTAAATCGGCGTCTCCCCAACGTTTTGCGAGTTGACCGTTAGACCGTCGCTTAGTTGGTTGCCGCGGCCGAGGCGGCTTCGGTGACGCTGAGCTTGGCCACATCCGGCAGCTCGTCCGGGTTGGTGATGAGCTTGGTCACCTTTCCAATCGCCACGGTGCGCCCTTCGTCTCGCAGCGTGAATCGTCCGAGCTGCGGATAGTCCTTGAACCTCTCGACGCAGATGGGCGCGGCGAGCTCGACGAGCGCAATGATCTTCATGCCCTTCTTGGCAAACTGCGGACCACGGCGACTCTTCTTGCCCGTCTTCTTGTCGTAGTAGTGCAGCAGCGCCGCCAGGTTGGCCTCCTGCGAGACGGTGTGGCAGTGGACCACGGCGCTGTAGCCGGCACAGATGATGTTGCGGTGCTCGAGAATCGCGAGCTGCGCCTCAAAGTGCGTAGCCACGTGCACGGGGTGCGTCGGATGCGAAAGCACGAAGCCCACGCTCACGTCTTCGTGGTCGACACCCTTGAGCTTGACGCGCACATTGTCGCCCGAGATCGCCGCCGGCACCTCCTCCTCCTGCTCGTTGAAGATGGCCACCACCTCGACGGACGTCTTGTTGGGCATGAGCAGCAGCGTGTCGCCCTTCTTGATCTTGCCCGCCTCGAGCTTGCCGACGACGACGGTGCCCATGTCGTTGTACTTTTCCGAGATGGGCATCTTGAGCGGCGCCGAGATCTTGCGGTCGCCCAGCGCGAGGTTGTCGAGGTACTCGAGCAGCGACGGCCCGCTGTACCAGCTGCACACGTCCTTGGGCACGCGCTCCTTGAGGTTGTGACCCGCAAACGCCGAGACGGGGATGTAGGTGATGTCGGTCTTGGGGTTGAAGCCGGCGGAGCGCAGGAAGGGCGTGAGCTTGGACTGGATCTCGTCGTAGCGCGACTGCTCCCACTGCACCGTAGCCTCGTCCATCTTGTTGACGACGACGATGAGGCGCTGCACGCCGGCGGTCTTGACGAGCACGGCGTGCTCGCGCGTCTGTCCGCCGCGCTCGAAGCCCGTCTCGAACTCGCCCTTGCGCGCCGAGATGACGAGCACGGCGACGTCGGCCTGCGCCGCACCGCTGATCATGTGCGGCACAAACGACTTGTGTCCGGGCGCATCGAGGATGGTGTAGCGACGCTTGCCCGTCTCAAAGTAGGCGCGGCCGACCTCGACGGTCTTGCCCTTCTCGCGCTCCTGCTGCGTCGAGTCGAGCGCCCAGGAGAGGTACCACGACTCTCGGCCCGCCTCCTTGGCCTCGCGCTCGTACTTTTCGAGCGTGCGCTTGTCGACCATGCCGGTGAGGTAGAGCAGGTTGCCGCCCATGGTCGACTTGCCCGCGTCGACGTGGCCGATGAAGACGATGTTGAGATGCGACTTGAGCTCGTCGCTCTTGTCGCCAAAGAGGTCCTTGAGCGTCTCCTCGTCGGTCACCTTGGTTGCCTCGGCGAGAATCTGGTCGGCGTCGTTGGCCGCACGCTCGGTGGCCACCTTGCCCGAGAGCGACGCCACCTTGGCCTCGGACTTGGCGGCCGGGGCGGGCGACTCGGCGCGCGACGAGGGCGCCGATGCGTTGCTGGATGCGGGCGCAGGCGCTTCGGTCGCCTTGACCGCAGCGACGGCGGCGGGTTGCGCAGCGGGCTGCGCTGCGGGCTTGGCAGTGTCTGCGGCAGGTGCAGGCGCGTTGTCCGCCTCGGGCTTCTTGGCCGCGCCGCCGATGGAGATGCTCACAGGCTTGCGAGGTGCCTCTGCCTTGTCAGCTGCAGCAGCCGCAGCCGGCGCAGCAGCGGGCTTGGCGCCGCCACCGATGGAGATGCTGACGGGCTTGCGAGGCGCGTCCGACTTATCAGCGGCAGCAGGCGCGGGCTTGGCGCCACCGCCGATGGAGATGCTGACGGGCTTGCGCGGCGCAGCATCAGCAGCGCCGGCGGCAGCGGGAGGTGTGGAGCGAGCGGCGGGAGGCTGGTAGGAGCCGGAAGCGGCAGGGCGGGCGGGGAGGCCGCCGAAACCCTGCTGGGCGTACTGGTTGTTGAAGCCCTGCTGGTTGAAGCCCTGCTGGGCGTAGCCGGCACCGTAGGGCTGCTGCTGGTATTGCTGGTACTGCTGGTACTGCTGGTTGGGGTAGCCGCCGGTGAAACCCTGCTGCTGGCCCTGCTGGCTGAAGCCCTGCTGGTAGTAGCCGCCCTGCTGTTGCTGCTGGCCACCCTGCTGAGGCTGGCCGGGCACGAAGCCCGAGGCGTTGGGGTTGAAGCCGAAGCTAGGAGCGTTGGGGTTCATTTCGGAGAGTGCTTCCTAAGACGCTGAGGAGGAAAGATGCGATGGACGCGGCTGAGACACTCGAGAGATGGACCGTCCGTGATTCGCGATGAGCGCCGCGTTTAGGAAGGAAGAAGACGTCGACCGGTTCGTCGTGGTTCGCGATTCACGAGTGCAAAGAAGTGGATGTCGGTCGGTATGCGAGTGGTGTGATGGAGATGCAAGGGCGATGCAGATCCAAGGTGATGCCGAGCAATCGAAAAAGGAACCGCCTCGAGAGTGAGTGGCTGCTGCTGCTGCTGCTCCACCGAGTTGGCTGAGTGAAGGTGGGCGGTTGGAATTTTGGCGCAGCTGCGTGCGAAATGTGCGGCTGCAACAGGCGATCCCGACCTCGCTGCCAAAAAGAGTGGCGGCGCAGCCCGTGCGGCATCACCAGTTCTTCCTTCCATCCATCGGCAGCCCAGCAGCACTCAGCGCAACCGCCCAAAATTTTTTCGCAGTCTCTCCCGCCGCCGCGAAAAAGGCTCACGGCCGACAAAAGCTCGGTCTAACAAATTTGCGAAATTTTGGAAGACTGGCCACGCTGGAGGAAGAAGGCGCTGGGCGGCTCGCCACGTTTGGGCCACATTGAGCCTGCACGCCTCCGGCTTCGGAGACCCTTCTTGGGCGTGCGCCTGCATCTCGTCTTTGCTCTGTTACCAACACCACTCGCATCTACCGCTACTGCCTACAATGCCGCCGAAATCTTCCAAAACCGGAGCCACACAGGCATCCTCTCGACCACGCCCATCTGGTGCGGCAGCGTCGAGCTCGTCCAGCTCGTCGCCTCTCTCGACACTATACAACTCCTACGTGGACAACACACCAAAACGTCTCAAGCTGATCGATGCCTTTCTGGTGTTCCTGATGCTGTCTGGAATCATCCAATTCGCCTACTGCGCACTCATCACCAATTTTCCCTTCAACTCGTTCATCGCAGGGTAAGTCCCAGTCCCCCCTCCCAGGGCTTAGAGCAAAGATGGTGCTGACATTCGCATTGTGGTTCCTGTAGATTTGCATCAACGGTCGGCCAATTCGTACTCGCAGCATCGCTTCGCATCCAGGCAAATCCAGAAAACGGAAAGACCTTCCCCAAGGTCACACCAGAAAGGTACGCTCCACCTTTGCCTTCTTTATGGTGCACCATCTCGCGCTCGTTGCTGACTTTGTTTTGCACCGCTACAGAGCTTTCGGCGACTTTTTGTTCGGATCGGTGGTGCTTCACTTCTTCGTGTTCAACTTTCTCGGCTAGACCACCAATGACAAGACTCAATGCAGCTTTCAACCACACGCAGACGGCCCAGACGGTCGACAGTACAATGATACTAGCAATCGCTTGCTTGTGTGAGACAACGGCCATGGCGGGGTAAATGGGAAAGGTGGGAGGAAGCAAAGATACAAAAGCAGCGGCAGTCGAGCCCATCAAAGCCACGCCTTACCATTCCTTGGCAATCTGAGGTGGACAAGAGGCAAGTGCGACAGATGCAATCGAAGGGTCAGAAAGTGATCAGGAAAGACTTGAATGTGTGGTTGCCACTCACCTTGAATGCCCACTCCCAGTCGGCAAAGACGTTGTTGTCGTCGTCGACCACGCGGCTGCGCACGCTGTAGTTGCCTCGCGCCATCATGCCGCTGGGTGCCTCGCTGGACGCAAACGTCTTCTCGTAGGGCTCGGCGCGCGGGCCGTACGAGCCAATCATCTCCTCCATCTTGTCGACTGTGATGGAAAAGTGGAAGACGTCAGTGCAAGAGTTCACAGTCGCTCGGTTGCGAGAGCAAGATACCCACCCTTGATTCCGGCGCGCTTGACCACCTGTACATACTTGAGGCCCGAGAGGATGTCGCTGCCTACGCTGAAGCGGATCTTGACGCTGTACTCGACGCCCTCCTTAACGTTGAGCGGGTTCTGCTTGAACTGCGCCAGCTGCTCCTTGGACTGTTGCAGGTTGATCGACACGCTGCCACCCGGTGCGCTCGACGAGACGAGCGAGAGCGCGTGCAGCGAGAGCTGTCCATTCGGAAGAGGAGAGTCAGCAGCTTGAATCTCAGTGCGAGTCCTGAGCTTAGATGGTTGTCCAAGACTCACCTTGGGCGCATTTGGGTCGACAGCGCCAGTGGAGGCGCCGATGCCCAAGCTCGCCTTCCACCTAGCCAGCGACTCGTCTTCGGCGTCGAGCTGCGAGTATTCGGCGAGCGACTTCTTCTCTCCCACCTTGTACCCGGCGGTGGCTACGATGTGCAAAGCAGAACAGGACCAAAGAGCCTAGATGTCAGAAGGATGCTTCGCGCATGTGGAGTGGAGGGGATAGGACGTACCCGTGGTGGCGAGCTCTTCGTCGGCGATGGTAGGGTCTTGAGGGTGCGACATATTGTGTGTGTGAGGATGAACGTGCTGCGTAGTGGAGATGCTGGATGGTCGTGAAAGGGAAACACGATGCAGAGGGCTGCCTGACGAAGCTTGAGTTCGAGGTGTCAAAGGAGCACTCACAATCCAGCATGCTAGAAGCGGGCCACGGACCCACCTTCGCGCTGCTCCTCCTCCTCGTCCTGCAGTGGGAATTCGGCGACGCGGATTTGCGCTCCATGCATGCATGCGTGCGCCTCACAGCACAGCACAGCACCGCACAGCACTCACCGCTTTGTGCCCACCCACACCTCGATCTCTGCCCCGATCTGCACAGGTGCGGCCCGACTCCATGATCGACGTTTGTCACCACAGCCTGAGCTTGTCTACAAGGCGCATCGCTCACGGATCAGCCGAGCCAACTTTGTGAGGATGTGCTCCGAGTCTGTGATTTTAGAGCGAGTGCACAGAATCAGACTTCGCCCGCCGAGACCAACACCTGCGGGCTCGAGCAGTCACGCATCTCCGTCACATGCACAGCGAAGCGACAAGGCTGGACCGATTTTCGAAGCTTACAGCTGTCAGACCGCCAAGCCAACACTTTTTATTTTGCTCAAAAAATCTGCCTCGCCGCGGCTGGGCTCGGATCGGATTGTGGACAGGGTTGCGAAGACGAAAGCGCCGGCCCAAGCCTTGGCCCGACTCTCTCACACGCTCCTCCCCTTCACTCGCACTCGCTCTCCCACACCCACAACCGACACCGTATCCGTGCCGCAGCCCCGCCTGCACCTCTACAAAAGGAGAAGAGTGACAGAGGCTCATCCTCGCGCTTGGAGCGACTGCGTTCAACATCCGGATTTAGGCTCGCGGCCTTGAGGCAACGATGAACCCTTGACTCGTCCAACGCAAGCCCCTTTGCACCAACACCCTCAGTCCCCTGGTCCTAGTCCCATCGGAACCTCACAGCTAGACCCTTCGCCATCGATCACGCGCCATCGCCATGAGCTGGTCAGCTGCTGGCTCCAAGGCAGCCGCGTCGCTCGCCAGGCATGCGGCGCCCGCCTCCGCTCGCGTTTCAAATGCCCTCCAACGCCCTTCGCCGCCTCGTCACCTCCTCTACCATCCGCGTCGATCAGCTCAGCTCAACCCTGTCCACGCGCTCAATTTTTCGGCCTCAACGTCCTCAGGTGCACCCACCAGCTCGAAGGCCAAAGCTTCTTCCCGCGCCCGAGATGCTGCCGACGCCGAGGCAGCCCCCACCCCAGGTGTCCGAGTGACCGACAAAAGAAGCAACCAGCCCAGCACTCAAGACAACACCGAAAGCTCGTCTCGAACACCACAACCCGAGACTGTGCTCGAGGTTGACGACGTCAAGCTTGCCGCCAAGCCCGCAGATGCATCTGCTCCAAACATGGCAAGCTCGACCAGAGCGAGCTCAGCGACAGAGCAGTCCGCTTCAGACTCGCAGCAGCAAGAGGCAGCATCATCTTTGCAAGCGCAGGCTGCATCGGCCTCCACCACGAATGCCACCGGTCCGCCCACTCATGAAGACCTGCTCAAGCAGCGCTTCTACCACGCCCAAGAACAGAACAAGAGGGTCTACTCGGGTCTCACCCCTCCTCCCAACCCCACCGCCAATCTCTACCCTTCCTTCACAACCCCTCAAATGGACGAAGCTGCACCCGCTCCCTCCGCCACCGCCACCACATCAACTTCTGGCTCCACCTCCTCGGATTCCAGCGCAGCAAGCTCTTCGGCTTCTGCCTTCGACACGGCCGGCGCACCTCAAGCCTCACAGCAGGGCGTAGAGCATGCTGGCGACGTCGAGTTCGACAACCGCTTCCATCGCCACGCTTCCTCGCAGTCGCTTCAGAGCCTTCAGATGCCCTTTGACACCCACGGCTTCGTCAAGCGTCTCGAAGCCGGCGGTTGGCTCTCCACCGCACTCAAAGCGCAGCGCCTCCCACCCAATCCAAAGTCGGCCAAGTCCAAGCAGACACAGCCCGATGCAGATGCCGGCGGTCTCCAGCTCCAGATCGCTCGCCGTCACGATCCAGCAGAGGCCATCATGCAGGGCGTGCGACACCTCATCACCACACGCGGCCGCCAGCTCGCCAACGCCTGTCTCAACAAGAGCGACGTCGAGAACCAAGCGTACCTCTTCAAGGCGGCGCTCTCCGAGATCCGCACCGAAGTCCAGGTTCGAGGCAGGAACGACGCCGCAGGTCTGCGAAGCATCACCACGCTCCTCCAGCGCGAGGTGGATGCGCTCGAGCAAAAGATGAAGGAGGACGTCGAGCGTCTCAAGCACGACATCCAGGTCGACATGAACAACCGCAAGGCCGAATCCAAAGAGGAACAGAACAACCTCGAGCAAGAGATCCAGGACCTCAACAACCGCTTCACCATCAGCCTCTCGGACCTCAAGACCGAGATCGAGCAGAACGTAAAGTGGGATGCCACGCGACGCAGTCTTTTCCTCGTCTTTGGTATCGCCGCCATCGTTGCCGCCAACCTCGCTATCGCCGACTACCTCACAAGGGACGATGAAGCTGCCAAGGCCGCCGCGAGCAAGGAGCTCATCACCGCAGGTCATCCACCCGCATCCACCAACGCCGGAGCACCGGCATCGCTCGGATGGGCAACAGAGGGTCGCATCCTCTACGCCCTGCCCGTCATGCTTCTCAAGCCCAGCTCCCGATCGGCCGCTGCCGGGCGTCGCGCCATGCACCAATTGCGTCGCCACTTCTCAACTGCAATCCCCGCTGTCGCCACAGCAGGGCTCTTCACCTCCACAAAGCTTGGTCGCAAGACGGGTGCGCAGCCGCTTGCTTCCGCCAGCCACCTTCCTGGACAGCGATGGTTCAGCTCTACAGCGAGCGCTGCTAAAGAACAGGCTAAGGAGCTGCGCGTTCCGGACTCGGACGTCGTCATCAAGCTGCAATCGGACAGCATCTCGATCGAGTCGAAGCAGCTGGGTCTGCAGCCCTTCCAATTCGATCACATCTGGCTGCGCGATGCGTGCCAGGCCCCGCAATCCGTACATCCCAGCAACCGCCAGAAGCTCTTCCACACCAGCGACGTCCCCCTTGGCGTGCCCCTGCTCGATGCCAGCCACCCTCCAACATTGTCGTCCGCAGCGGATGAGCCCGTGCTTCGACTGACGTTTGCCAAGGAGCACGCCGTCGTTAATGCCTTCACAGCTGCGTTTGGCGAGGTCAAGAAGGCCGACGCGCCACACGTATCCGAAGTGCCGATCTCCTTCTTGCTCCGCCATGCCATCGACACCTTCTACGCCGACACGCACATGGACATCATGTCGGTGCCCGAATCGTGGGCAGCAAAGGATCTGACGCACTTCAGGTCTGTGCCTTGGGCGCAAGGTGCCTCCCTGTCACCGTCTGCTTTGGAGGAGGGCAGTGTTGCTCGACCAGCTCGGATTCCCTGGGATGCGATCCGCCCCGAGGACACGTCGGTCCAGCGCACCGAGGCGCTCTATGCGCTCACCGAGGCGGTTCTCCGCGACGGCTTTGCGTTTGTCACGCGTCTTCCGACCGACAAGACTGCGACCGAGGAGGGCGAGAGTTCGGCGCGTCTGCGCGATCTGGCGCTCACCATGGGCGAGCTGCGCAACACCTTCTACGGCCTGCTGTGGGACGTGCAGTCCAAGGCGGACGCGCGCAACATTGCGTACACCAACCTCGACCTGGGCCTGCACATGGACTTGCTCTACTTCCAGAACCCGCCGCGCTTCCAGTTCCTGCACATGCTGCGCAACAAGGTCCGCGGCGGCGCGAGCATCTTTGTCGACAGCTTCAAGGTGGCTGAGCGCATGTGGGACGAGGAGCGCGAGCTGTGGGAGGTGCTCACCAAGGTGCCCGTTGGATTCCACTACGTCAACGACGGCAGGCACTACCGGTACACGCATCCGACATTTGAGCTGGCGCACGACACCGAGGGCCACGCGGGCCCGCCGCTGCAGGGGACGACGATGCCGCGTCTGAGTGCGGTCAACTACTCGCCGCCGTTCCAGTCTCCGCTGCCGCTGCATCCGACGGAGCATCTCAAGACGGCTGAGCAGAGGCAGACGTTCTACCGTGCGCTCAAGCGGTTCTCGGACCTGACGCTCGCCGAGGAGTTTCGGTACGAGAAGCAGATGGAGGAGGGCGAGTGCGTCATCTTTGACAATAGGCGCGTGCTGCATTCGCGCAAAGGATTCGAGTGGGACGAGAGCAAGCAGGGCGAGGTCAAGCGCTGGCTCAAAGGCTGCTACGTCGACGGCGACGCCATCTGGAGCACCTACCGCACGCTGCGCACCAAGCTGCACGGCCGCGCGCCGCTGGTTCCAGGCACGCGCCGATCGATGCATTCCGCTGCCGCCCCTGCCAAGCCATGGCTCAGTGCAGCGCGATCGTTCAGTACGAGCTCGGCTGCGTCCGTTGCGGCGCACGCAGCTGCTGGCACGGGATCGACCGACGCTGCGACCGAGGAGGTGGACGTGAGCTCGTTCGCGCCGCTGTCTGACGACCCAACGGTGGTGGACCTGCGTTCGCTGGGCGGGCTACGGTCGCGCGAGCCCTCGACGTCCTTCGCATCGTACCGACCCGTGCCGCCCGTCTCGACACGCACGCTGCCCAAGCTGTACAAGCAGCTGTCCAAGTCGCGCCTCACGTTCCTCGTGGTGCTGACGGGGATGGCTGGCTACGCCTTGTGCCCGGCCTCGCTCACCGTTGCCGTTGCATCGCCCGTGGCGACGCTGCTTGCGCTCACGGCGGGTATGACTCTGTGTTCTGCGGCGGCGAATGCGCTCAACCAGCTGGTGGAGGCGCCTTACGATGCGCAGATGCCCCGCACGCGCGGACGTCCGCTCCCGTCGCGCGCCGTCACCCCTCTGCACGCGTTCTCGTTCGCGGCCGCATCGGCCAGCAGCGGCGTGGGCCTGCTCGCCCTCGCCGTGAACCCGCTCACGGCTGCGCTGGGCGCAGCGAATGTGGTGCTGTACTCGTTCACGTATACACCCATGAAGCGCATGTCGATTGCCAACACATGGGTCGGGGCGGTAGTCGGAGCCCTGCCGCCGCTGATGGGCTGGGCAGCGTGCACAGGCACACTGCACCACGCCGCTGATCTCGGTGGCTGGTCGCTCGCCGCATTGCTCTTCGCCTGGCAGTTTCCGCACTTTAACTCGCTCGCCCACACGCTTCGTGCCGAATACGCGCGCGGCGGGTACCGGATGATGGCCGTTACGGATCCAGCGCTCAACCGCCGCGTTTCGCTCAGGTACGCCGTAGCGCTGCTGCCCATCTGCACGGTCATGATGCCGCTTAGTGGCATTGTGGCCCCGGTGGCATTTGCAGTGCTCAGCACCCCGCTTAATCTGCTCATGGCTCATGCGGCCTGGAAGTTCTACACGGACGGCACGGTCAAGGCGGCACGCTGGTGCTTCTGGGTGAGCCTGATCCATCTGCCGGCCGTCATGCTGCTCGCCATGGGATGCAAGCCCGAAGTTCGGGATGGCCTGTACCGCTTCCTTGGCTGGTCTACCGACGAGCCCAAGGAGGAGGAGAAGCTCGTCTGAACTACCTGTACACTTGAATAGACCTCATAGACATTCGTGTTGTGATGTTGTGGTGTTGTGGATACAATCAGCGACGCACGCGAGGGGTATGCAAGTGGGGAGTGAGACCAAGCAGCTGTGTGCGGGATGCTCGCACGACGGCGCTTGCCACAATCTCGACTGGCGTAGGCTCACCCCTATCCATCGGTGAGGTCATGAGACGACGATGATGGAGAGCGAGCCAGCCATTGGCGAGAGCAGCGGGATTGCGGCTATAAAAGTCACCCACCCACCCCGGCGTTGTCTCCCTTCCTTCTTCCCCACGATTCTCACTGCACTCCGGTGCTGCCTGACTGGGATCTGTCTCGTCTGCCTGTTCGGACTGGGGGCTTGGATATCGCTCGGCCATGGTCGTTGTTGGTGGGGGGAGAGTGATTCTTCCGGTACGCATTTGGGCGGCTCTACCGATCTTGCCCTCGCCCCTCCTAGCATTTTCATCCACCGCCCTTCTCCTCCACCTACCATTCGTCCCCTCATCCTTATCTGGCTTCCTGGGATGGGAACGTCGTGCGCGTCGATTTGCAAGCACTATCACTCGACCCTGTCAGTATCATTCTTCTGTACTTGTGTGGGTTGGGTACGTACCTTGTTCGCGCTCGCATTGATCGCAGTCGCAGTGCAAATCGTGCAAGTCCGAAGGTGGATGTAGCTGCTGGTCGGAGATGTAGCAGTTGATGCGGGATGTGGCGTCGAGCACGCCTAGCGCTCGAAGTGCCGACTCCATCGTTCAGATCTGCCATGACGCAGTTGACCCATCATCTGGACGTGCATTATAAACTCTTTGAAGACGGTAAGCCATGACGCGGGAATAGCCAGCAACCAAAGACGCTCAAGGATGGTCCGGCTTAAAGCTCGATCGTGCTGCAACGCATGGCCATATCGGCTAGTCGTACATTGTAGTCGGCTCGTCAGTCCTGCTAAACGATGGCATCGTTAGCGATGCGAACAGCATCTTCAACATGTGCATTTGAGAAGTGACATTGAGATCATGGAAAGCACTTTATGCGAGGCCTGAGCCCCGAAATGGGAGCGCCACACTTTGTACACTTGCTCGAGTCTCCCCACCAAACAACCATCGAAGGGGCTGCAGTCAAAAGGTTAGGGCGAGCAGGAATTGGCTCTTTGTGCTGCGGTGAACGCTGTCTGCAATGATCGACGCTTGTTTGCGCCGTGTGCTGTTTGACAGGTTCGAGATGTCGAGTGAGATTTGCGAACCAGTCTAAGCGCACGGCGAAAAAGCCCGCTAAGGGACTAGCGTCTTCGATGGGATCTGAGTGCATCGGAAGAAGCATCGGGGCCAATGCTCACCTCACTCGGGCGCAGCACAGACCGCCAAGCGCCTAAAGAATTGGTCTCGGAAGGCCTCCGACGCAGTGACTGTGACGGCATCCTGTGCAGTGTCGGTTGATCCGTAGCCCCAAGCGCTATTGTTCGCAGATGAGGATTGCGCTTTGCACATCTGACACCTGGACGGTACAGCCGCTGAACGAGCCGTCTGTACGAGCCTCGCTAATCGAGCATGGGAAGCTCCAAGCCGGTCTCGCCTCGTCAATTCCGGAAGCGGCTGGCGATGCTGGCTTGCGGACGCGTCGCCAAGCGCCCGAAAATCCTTGGCCGATTCGAGCAGGCCAAAAAAAAAAAATCATGGCCCACTCATCTGAAACCTTCGGCATGAGCCACACCCGACAACGCATCGCCACTCGCCCTACTTGTTCGACCTGCGACCTGCGAGATGGATTTGTACCAGCGCAATCTTGCTTTCGATGCAGCTTGGTGCGGTGCGACGAGACGCAGCTGCGAATAGTGGTTGAGCTTCCAGTTTGCATCCGATGGCTGCCTTGACAGCCGCAAGCGCGCTCGCTTGCAACCAGGCTGCATCGCCATCCACATCTTGCACGCCTCATGGGATTTTTTTTTTTAATTAAATCTTGTTTTTGCGGACGGTGGGAAAGCATGTCTCAGACTTGCAGCGGAGGTCCCGACTTTCCTCAACACGGCCCAGCCGCCCCGTCACTTCATCTCGCTGCAAGATGCGGGGCCGAACGAAATTGCATCGGCGGTCCGAGCGAGGATGAAGAAAAGCCGCTAGAAAGCGTAGCTGGAATGGTCGTAACTGGTCGTCGAAGGTGGCAGCAAAGGGTAGGGCAAGATCTAGATGTTGGCCGAAAAATGTCAGGCTGCGCAGCGCATGTCGGCAACGCATGGCGGCAGACGCGATGGAATTCAAGCTTGAAATCCACCCAATGCGATACGTTGATTCTCCGCTCTCGCCCTCGACCTCGCGCGTCCTGAGCTCAGCTGGGCTTCCCGTGCCCCTCGCCCGGAGACCGAAAGATCGCACTGGGCCCTTGGACGGCGAGTGTTGCCGCGCCGAGGCGATGCACAAGGCTCTCCAACTCCGCTCGATTTTGCTTCCGCTCAATTTCGTTTGAACCCGTGGGCTCTTGATGCGGCTGCCTCTGCACAGCTGTCGCCGAAGCCGGTTCCAGACCCATGGGCAGCTGATTTGCTCCCTCTTCCCCGCACCGTCAGCATCGTCTCTCGCCGCAGCAGCAGCGAGCGAGATGTGCGGCTGGCCGCTTGCGGAGACCAAAGAGATGCAGAGCCTGCGTCTGAGTTGGGCCATCCTTCCATGCTGTCTGAGCTCGTGAGCTCGTGAGCTCTATCGTGCCGCCGTCGCCGTCTCACGGTCCTCTCCGCTCRCTCGCTCGCTCGCTCCTCCTCACCAACTAACACGGACCTGTCTTGCTGGCCCCTGTCCTCTTCACCACCGTTTGGATCCTCTGCACCGCTGTCTCTGCGTCTACTGCGTCGGCGCCGCTTCCGTCCGCATCCAGGCTCACCGCTTTCGCTTGCGGCGCTCTTGTTGCTTCCCATCTCTTCACTCCGATACCCGCCCCAGTCACGCCTCTGCATCTCCACGCCGCCCCCCACACACACCCTGCGCCAATCGTCGGGGCGTACCACGCTGTGAATCTTCGGTGCCTGAACCTAAAACATCCATCACCTTCGGCACAACGCTTTCGAGAGAGAGTGTGATTGCACAGCTCAGGCCTCTGCGCTTCCCATCAGTGCTAGCTGTAGCGCGTCGATCCTGCCGACGGCTTGTACCATCAGCTCCGCATCGACACCACTCACTCCGCTCGCTCGGCAGACCGCTTCCGTCTTGGCCTTGCTAGCACCTTTCACAATCTGCATCGTCAGCGTCAACTCCATCGTTATCGTCAGCACTTGCTTGTTCTCTGTGCTGCCATCTCTATTCTCGACCGCTTCTCGTAACCTCTCATAACGAGCGCCGCTCTCGTTCGATCGGCATCGTTTCACTTCATCATCACCAGGCTTATTGTTCCGACCACCATCGTCCGACTCGGCCCATCATCTCGCACATGGCTCTTTGACGACACCACAGCTCGAATCGCGCCGTGACATGCGCGTCTAATTCACCAACGAGGCCAAGCTCTAGGCTGTCTCTTACTTCTACTGCTTCAAGTCGCGCGCTGATCGCGACTCGTGCTCACAATACCCGTCGCCGCGATGGTGTGGACGTCCTCCACAGCCAGGCAGCTCTTTCGCGGCCCTACACGACCCGATGGCCTTCCGCCCGCCATCGTCGCGGGTCTCTCGTCCACCAATGCGAGCGAGCAGCAGGCGGCGATCGAACAGCTGCGCGCCTTCGTGCACGAGCTCTTCTTCCTCGACGTCAACAAGTTCTTCCTGATCACCAACCCCATCACTGCAGGAATCATCTGTCTGCTCATCGTCATCGGCATCCCCGTCATCCTCCACCGCCTCTATCACAAGCGCCTCGACCTCTTCCGTCTCGAGCGCCGCGCCCAGGGCTCGTACATCGTGCCCAACGCCATCAACTGCTTCCTCCTCCTCGAGGGTCTTTACGGCGTGCTCACCGTCGCGTTCAACTTTGTCGTCTGGAAGCTTTTCCACGACGAGATGGCCGTGTGGGTCAAGTTTTTCCCCGCCTTTAGGTCGTTGATCTGGATCCCGCTCTACATTGGCGCCTTCCTCACCGGGTGGGGGAGCTTCTACACGGCGCCCGGTGCGCTCGACAAGCCGTCGGCAGCGAGGAACAAGACGAGCGCAAAGGGCCGCCTGCCTTGGCCGCTCATCGTCAACCTCAGCTGCTTGGGCACGCCCGTCGCGCTCATCGTCTCGCTGCTCCCGCCCGTCTGCATCTCGTCCGTCAAGATGGTGGATGCCTTCAACATGTACAAGGCGTGGGATGCGCGCGTGCAGGCGCTGGTGGCGGCGACGGCACCGGGCGCGCTGGTGGCACCAACGGCTGTGCAGGCGACGAGCGCACAGGCGTACGACATCTTTTACACCTGGACGCGCTCGTACTACTTTGTGGACATCAGCTATGTGCTCTGGGCATTCTGGGCGCTGTTGTTCCTGTTTTTCTACGTGCCTGCAGGCGGCACGCTCGTGTTTCTGCTGTTTCGACAGGTGCGCAAGCAGAAGGCCATCCTCGTCAGCTACCAGCGCAAGATCGAGGTGCAGCTCGCGCACGAGGAGAAGAACGCGACTGTCTTGACGGGCGATGCGCACACTGCACCGAGCGCACCCAGGAGCGCAGGGTGGAATGCGTCCGGTGCCAACTCGCGTGTGCGCGGCGCAGCGCTCGAGGACATCTACGAGGACCGCGGCGTGTCCGGCGGAAGCGAGGCGACGGGCCATAGCGGCGTCACGGCATCGTTCAAGGGCAGCCACGAGATGGTGGGGATCGACTCGATGCTACGCCAGGAGCCGCCGCGGGTGCATGGCGCACTTACGCCCGGGCTCAACTCGAGGCTTGGGCAGGTGGCGAGCTTGGCGGACGAGGCGCATGGCGAGAGCAATCTCACGGCGGCCGAGACGACGCCGCCCGTGTCGCCGCGCACGCCGTCGATGCTGCGCAGGCTCATCTCGGCCACGTCGAGCACGCACAAGCCGGGCACCAGCACACACAAGCGCGCGCGCCGCATGTCGATCACGGGCGGACCCATGTCGCGGTACAAGTACCTGCGGCGATGCTTGGTCAACCTGCTCATCCTCTACCTCGGCATCATCTCGGCTGCGTGCTTCTTTGGCGCCGTGACGATCTATCTCGCAGCGGTGGAGTACGAGCATGCGCTGCAGGGCCCGGAGGCGGTGGCCGAGTCGATTGCCATTGCGGGCGCCACGGCGGCGTGGGTGTCGGCGGTGTTTGGCGTGCTCACCATCGGCTCGATAATTTTCCGCAACTTTGACAATCCGCAGCCCGAGGCGAGCCAGGGCAGTGGCGGAGACGGTGCGCTGCGCAAGCGGTTTCACCGCAATGCGTCGCGCACGCTCGAGTCGGGCGAGGCCCAGGGCGGCGTGGGCAGGGGCGCGCACGACAAGACTAGGACGCTGCCCGCCGTGCCCGAGAGCGTCGACATCGAGGCTTCCATGGTGTCGAGGTCCCGACCTCATATGGCGCACGACATGTCGATGAAGTTCGCCATGGGCGAAGGGCAAGGTGGATTCGTGATGCGGCCGGATGATCAGCTGGCATCGGCCATGTCCGTGGGCAATACGCCCGAGATCGAGGTGGGCCCCAGTGGCGGTAGGGCGCAGGGGCAGCAAGGGGCGGCGCTAAGGCCACCGGGACCGCCGGCGAGGGTGTGGCTGGGAAGGGAGAGGGAGGCGACCATGTCGATCCCGCAGGACGTCACCGAGTCGTTTGGCCTCTACTCGCTGCCCATGCTCACGCGGACGGGCGAGGCGCAGCCGGTAGACGCCGTCGAGGGACACGAGACCGTGACAGACTCGACGTTGCGCGAGTATCCGTCGTTCGACCCACAGCTGATGCGCAGCGTCGACCAGGAAACCACGCTCGATACCGCACCGATCAGTCCGCGGGACACGAGCTATAGGAAGCCCGTGTCGCGCGGCGGATCGCCTGTGCTCAAGCGGCACGCGAGGTTGCCCGACAGCGTGGGCAGCGAGACGCCCGCATCGAGGATTGCCAGGGAGTGGGCGCAATCCCAGTACCTCGCTACACCGCTGCCTGAGCCGCCGGCCCGGGGTGATGCTGCAGGGTGGAGCGATGACATGGACAGTGCACCGCTGTCCCCGCCTGTTTCGCCGCCTGTTTCGCCGCCCAGCTCGCCACCAAGGCCCAAGCGCGATCACAGGAGACTTCTGTAGAGGTACTCATACCGCAGCACACCATTCTATACTTTCTTCACACATGCATGCAACACAGTCGTTTTAGCAATTCACGTCTTAGCGCGGGAATGAGGAAAGGGGAAGGGTGAGGGGTCGAAGTCGAGACGGAGGGTCGGCCGGGAAACGGGTATTGAGCCGGCCGAGTCGAGACGCGACGCGAGAGCTCGGTTCGGCCCGGAAGAACAATCTTCCCGCGTGGGCAGATGAGGCTGCGGTGCTGAGCTGGCCATGAGGCGCTGGCTGGGCGAGCGGCGTTTATCAGATCCGCGGACGATGCGTGCATGCTCAGACTCGTGACTCGATGTGTAGCTGTGCATCGTGCATGTTTCCGTGTCTGAGGAAGTTCCGGCATGCGCCGACCGCGTAGTTGAAGCGTCGAGCGAGGTTCGAACGGGGAGAGAGGTGGTGGAGCCGACCGCGTGGGTTTATCTGATAAAAATGAACTGCGCAATTCGAACCTTCGGCACGCGGGCAGCGCTGATTGGTTCGGCATAGCCAACCCCCACTTGAGCCGTTCATGTCCGGTTGCCTTCTCTTCTCCGCGGGGGACGGCGCTTGAGCCCTAAATACTCGCTTCTGGCCGGCCGGAGGGCCGAACTACGCTGCCAAAGATGTATATAAGCCGGTGGGGCTGGATTGGCGTCGTACTTTTCCCCATCATCTGGCACCTCTTTGGACGACAAGACACGATGAGCATTGGAGCCGCAGCCAAGCAGAGCACGATTGCGGTGGTGGGTGGGTCGTACGTGGGGATGCGACTTGCACAGGCGCTGTTGCCCGTGCTACCCCCCTCGCATCGCATCGTGGTGGTGGAAGCCAACTCGCACTTCCACCACCTCTTCACGTTCCCGCGCTTTGCAGTGCTGCATCGCGGTGGGGAGGAAAAGGCACTGGTGCCCTATACGCATGCGCTTGACGGAGCACACAATGCGGCCATCGTTCATGCCAAGGCGCTTTCGGTGCATGCAGATCCTACCAACCCGCAGCGGGGGGTGTTGAAGCTCGACCGCAACCACGAGGGCGCGGATACGATCGAGTTCGATTATCTTGCTATTGCGACGGGAACGCAGCTCAGGAGACCGTGGTCGTTGCCATCGCAACAGACGGAGCCGGCAAAGGCGAAGGCGGAAGCAGTACAGACACTGCGCGAATATCAAGACGCCGTAAAGGCAGCGCAGAACATCGTCATTGTCGGAGGCGGCGCGGTCGGTGTGCAGGTCGCTTGCGATATTGCGGAGCTCTACCCCGGGAGCAAGAATGTTACGGTGCTGCATAGTCGTACGCAGCTGATGAACAAGTTTCATCCCGACCTGCATGCGGTTGTAGCCGACCGATTCGCCCAGCGCGGTATCCACACCCACCTCGGCAGCCGCGTCGTCGTCCCGTCCTCTGGATTCCCCAGCTTCAGCGAAGGCCAGACGTTCGATGTGGAGCTGCAGAATGGCGACAAGATCAGGGCGGATTTGGTGCTCATGTGCACGGGTCAAACCCCCCGCTCGGACCTGCTTGCATCATACGCTCCCGACGCAATCACCAGCGATGGATTCATCAACGTCCACCCGACCATGCAGATCTCCACTACAGCGCCTCTTGCGGGCAGGATGTTCGCGCTCGGAGATGTGGCCGATTCGGGCGCCAGCAAGACCGTCCGTGCCGCAAGCGGCCAGATCGACGTGATCAAGAGCAACATCCTCGCGCTCATCCAGGGCCACTCCCAACTGCAATCCTTCACCCCCGGTCCCTCGGGCATCCATTTGAGCTTGGGATTGTACGAAAGCATCAAGTTCGGCAACCCCGCCACCGACACCGAGAAGCCCCGCAACCTAGGTATCGAACGAGACCTCAAACTCGATATGGGCATCGAAGGAACTTGGCAAAAGTGGAACGTCCCAAAGGGAACCCCCTGGCACCTCTAGCCCTTCACTTTAGACTGCATTGAATCAGCATCTCACTCCCACACCACTGTCTGAAACACTGTTTGCTGGATGAGAGATTGATTGCGGTGCTAGCTTTGCAGGTCGGCGATCCATGTCTTGAAATCGGCGAGGGGGTCAGTGTCGGGCGTGGCATCTTGGGCCCACGATCGCACCTTGCCGACACTCGCGAGCGCCACATCGAGTTTGCCGCCAAACACGACCTGCTCGTCGAGCCTTTCGAGGCTGAATCCGGCCGCGCCGATGCCGGTGCCGTCCGAGGCCTGCGCGCGCTGCGCCGCGGCCCAGTCAATGTAGTCGACCACCTCGTCGTCGTGCTCGTCGTCCTCCTCCTGCGCATCTGCCGAAACGTTACTGCCCGAGGCACCGAGACCGAGCTTGCTCCTGATCCAGCCGAATACGCCGCCGCTGGCGACCACGTCGTCGGCTTCAGCCACCTTGCCGAGCCCGGCGATTTTTACGTTGCCCGCACGGCGGGTGCCGAGCCCCATGTTGGCGCGGCGCTGGCCGAGTTCCGACTCGAGCGCGGTGCGGCAGCGTGCAAGCAGCTGTGCACGGCGCTTGTCGTCTTTGGCCGCGTCCGTGCCTGCGCCGGCGCCGCCGAGGAGGGGCGATAGATCGGCGCGTGTGAAGAGCACCAGCACCGACGGTGGGGCTGTGCGCGACGACGACCGCGCACGCTGCTTGGCGAGCGCGGTAAGTGTGGCGTGGATCAGGTCCGCGACGTCTGTGATCGACTCGGCGTCGCCCGGGCGCGACGAGAGGCTCGTCTTTGACGCCATGACTGCATCCACACAGATCACCAGCCCGTCCGCCTGCGACAGATGCTCGTCCACCAACGGCCGCAGACGCGCGTGCCCGGGCACATCCACAAGCGTCACCGGCTTCAGTCCTCCGTCGAGCGAAGATGGCGCAACGATGCCCTGCGAAAGCTTTTGTGATGGAAGCGTCGCGGGCGTGGTCTGGTATACTAGCGACGAGAAGAGCGACGTCTTGCCCGTCTCGCTCAGCCCCACCAGCACCACGGTCGACGCGCGGTTGTGCGACCGCTTTGTCGTATACTCGTCGTCCGTAGAGCCGCCAGCGCTGACCAGGTGTGCTGCCGACTTGGACGAGGATCGTGTGAGCGTGTACGTGAGCAGCACCGCCAGCAGCGTGGCGGGCACAAGCACAAAGTACTGCGGCGGCACTCCTGAATCCTTGAGTGGCTGCGGGAGATGCGACGCCACCGTATCTTGCCAGCGCACGGCTGGAGTGGTGAATGACATGTTGTGCACGCGAAGATGGTGTAGGTGACTGGCGAGAGGAGAGTGAGTGTGGGGGAGGAGGACTTTGGTGTTGAAGCTGGGTTGGAGATTTCGGAAGTCGGGTCGCCAGCTTTTGATTGGTCAGCACGTGTCAGCAGCTGCGACATGGGGGCGAGGATGGCTGCAAATTGCCAAGCGGGGGCGCAGAGGCAGTCGATCACCGCACGGCTGCGCTTGCGAATGCCCAATTTGGGTGGGCGAGAGGACGCGTTGTTACTTTTGGGGCTCGAGCACGGGCTTGCTCCACCTTGGACTTGGACGAAAGCATCACCTGGGTCTGACGACGCTTCTTCTTCTCCTCACTCGCTGCATTCGACACGTCGTCCCTCGCCATTGCACGCACTGCCGACTGCTGTCTTCCATCCTATTCCAACCATCAGGTGCAACTCGCCAAACAGCTTTCCCTGCTCCCGCTCCACATCTCGCGCTTCACTGCCAACGGTAGCGCTAACGACAGCCTCGACTCGAGCACCGCATAACGACTAGAGCCGGCGCCTAGATCGTCAACATGTTCCGCAACACGTACGACAGCGACAACACCGTGTTCTCGCCACAAGGGCGACTGCACCAGGTGGAGTATGCTTTGGAGGCGGTCAAGCAAGGTTCTGCGGTGGTGGGGCTGCGCAGCAACACACATGCGATCCTGGTGGCGCTGAAACGTGCGCCGTCGGAGCTGGCGAGCTATCAGAAGAAGATGCTGCGCATCGACAACCACATGGGGATTGGCTTTGCGGGGCTCACCTCGGACGCACGTGTGCTGTCGACGTACATGCGTCAGCTGGCGCTGTCGTCGCGTCTGGTGTACTCTCGCGCGCTGCCGATCTCGCGTGTGGTGGACTCGCTCGCAGACCGTGCGCAGTACAACACCATGGACTACGGCAAGCGTCCGTACGGCGTGGGCTTCCTCATCATCGGCGTCGACTCGACAGGTCCGCATCTGTACGAATTCACGCCCACCGCCAACTGCTTCGAGTACTACGCCATGTCGATCGGCGCGCGCTCCCAGTCCGCAAAGACGTACCTCGAAAGGAAGTACGAAGAGTTTTCCGAGGCTAGTCTGGACGAGCTCGTGCTGCATGGGCTGTATGCGCTGCGCGATACGCTGCCCCAGAACAAGGACCTCGAACTCGACCAGGTCAGCGTGGCGGTTGTGGGGCCCGGCGCGGATGCAGACGTCGACTCGCCAAACGCAAGGAGCGGCGAAAAGTTCAGGATCCTAGAGGGCGACCAACTCAGGCCGTACATGGACAGGCTCGAGCCAAAGTCCATCCCGGGCGCCAGGGCCACCGCTGCATCCACAGAATCCGCCGACGCCGCACCAGCTCCAGCTGCAGGCGAGACTCCCATGGAGGACTAGCCCCCGAACCTCCGCTGAGCTAGCTGCCACTTGTACGCTTTTCCTCTAGTCGCCTTTGTTGAATGTACGAAATGCATCTTTTCCTCGCACACACGCACGGCACAGATCACACACCGAGTGGTGAAGGCACAGATCGAGTGGTGAGCTGGATTTTATTCTGTCAAGGCCGATACGAAAGGCGATGGAGGCAGCGAAGCTACTTTACAGAGGCGAGAAGCGAAGAGGATCTGGGAGGGTTGGTGCTTAGAGCGAGCCGTTCTGCTTCTTTGCGGTTTCGTTGGCCCAGTAGCCCTGGGCGCCAAGGAGGCCGAGGATGCCGACGGTGGCGGCGCTGATGAGGCGGCGGTCGGTGCGCTGGACGTTGTCGCGGTTCGAGTAGGCGTAGATGCCCAGACCGCCGAGCAGGGCGACGTTGGCGGCGGCGAGGGCGGGGACCCACTGCTTGGGATCGCGCGAGAACTGGTTCCACCAGCTCTCGAGCTCCTTCTCAGCCTCGTCCGCCTTCTTCTTGAGCTTCTTGGCGCCCTCCTCGCCGCGCTTCCTGAGCGCCTCGGTGTCCTTGGAGAGCTCCTTCTTGCCCTTTTCGTACAGCTCGCCCGCCTTCTTGCCTGCCTTTTCGGCCTCGGCACGTGCGTTCTTGCCAAACTTGTCCGCCTCGGCCTTCGCCTCCTTGCCCAGCTTCTCGGCGTCGTCGGCGACCTGCTTGCCCGTCTTCTTGGCGTCGTCCGCCAGCTCCTTGCCTGCCTTCTTGGCGTCTTCGGCGGCGTCCTTGCCAGCCTTCTGCGCGTCGTTGGCCGTCTTCTTGGCGGCGTTGCTCGCCTTCTGCGCGTCCTGCTCGAGCTGCTTGCGCTGCTCGCGCGCCTTGGCGACGGCCTCGTCGTACGCCTCCTGCGACTGCGTCTTGAGGTGCTCGAGGTCCGAATCCGAGGGGACTACGTTGACCTTGCCGCTGTTGACGTCCGGTGCGTTCGGGTTGGGACCGGTGGACGACTCGTTGTGGCCCTCGAGGTAGCCCTGGTCCGGCTGCGGCTGCTGCGACTGGGGCGGCGCGTTCTCGGCGGCGATATCGGCGTACGAAGACATGACGATGGGATTGCAAGTGGTGTCTAGGTGGTGGTAGTGGATGCGGATGGGAAGACGTGGATGGTGGATGGGTGCCAAGAATGAAGACAAGCCAATCAAGCCTTCATAGATAAACGCGGCGGCGCAATCTCGAGCGACGCAACCGGCTCCAGCGCTCTCAGCTCCCTCTGTGCTCAAAGCGAAGGAATGCCGCTCTGGCTAGCTCGCAGTATCGAAGCTGTCTCACGCCCGCGAGCCGATTTGAGACCCCAGACTGGCCCGCAGCAGCCGCCTTTACTGGAAAAGCCATCTCTTCCTCCACTTTGGGTGACGGGCGGGGCGTGCATTTCCATTTTGGTCCCTCAAAGGCCAGGCTGGGAAGCGCATGCACGGGTGACTGGAGCTGCGCAGCAGAAGTGCGTCATTCGGCACCTCATCGCGAGCCATTTTTGGCAATCCATCCCGAATCGGCCAAAAAGCCACACTCATCCACCCGCGCCCTAGCCTCTCCGATTGCTACATCGATCGGGCGGGCCTCTGCATGAGTCGCAATCGGCCGATTTGAACCCTGCCCGGAAGTCGCGATTTTGAGGCTGAGCATCCATTCTCCTCCTCCTTCTCGCCATCTCCCTCTCCTCAGCGACTGCTTGACGGAAGGCTTGGTCTCGACAAGGGTGAGCATAGACAAAGAGACTCTGAATACAGCGAAGAAGCCGCGTTCAAGCTCACAACGCCATGTCAGAGTTTCAGAAGGAGGAGCTTTCGCTCGAAGAGACCAACAAGCTCCGCATCTCGCTCGGCCTCAAGCCTCTTGTTGCCGACGATGCGCCTTCCTCGTCTTCCAAGCCCGCGCAGGAAGACGCTACTCCCAAGCTAGACTCGGATGCAGTCGCTGCGAGGAACTTTCAGCAGAAGCAGCAGCGCGACCGGCGCGAGCGCGAAGATGCCGAGCTGCGCGAACGGCTAGCGCGGGCACAGGCAAAGCGCGACGCTGCTCGTCGTCTCAATGGCCCCACACTCGGCGATCCCGAACCGACGCTTGGCGATGCCTCTGCGTCGTCGTCCAGGGACACGCTGCGGTGGATCAAAGAGTCCAAGAAGCGCGCCAAGGAGCATGCGGCTCGCAGAGCCAAGGAGCTGGAAGAGCAGGAGGCGCGTGCAGAGGCAGAGTACCGCGACACTGACCTCGTCGGTCTGCGCGTCCGCCACGATGCGGACGAATTCGGCGAAGGCGAAGAGCGCATCCTCACGCTGCGCGATAACGACGTGCTCGACGACGGCGATGACGAGCTCATGGACGCTGCGCTTGATCAGGCCGAGCGCGACCAGAAGAACATGGAGCGCAAAAAGGGTGTCAGGGAGTACTCTGGCTTGGACGACGACGAGATGCTGCTGGGTCGCAAGAAGGGCGTGCTGTCCAAGTACGACGCCGACCTGCCCGAGTCGGAACTCGACTCTGCTACCGACTCGGGCTTCCGCCTCGGTGCGAGCGTCTCTGTCGCCGACCGCCAGGCTCGACTGCGTCAGGAGGCCGAAGAGGCGGCGCGGCGCGACAACAAGCAGCTGCTCACACTCGACTACGCCAAGAACCAGGAGGTCTCGGACTACCTCCAAGAGGGCGATGTGGGATTCAAGAAGCCCAAGGCCAAGAAGCGCAAGAAGGCAGCCAAGGTCAAGATCAGCTTTGACGATGACGATGACGATACCCCACGTGGCGCTGCGTCGACCCCTGCTGCGGCTGAGGCTGATGCGACGCCCGATGTGGAGATGCAAGACTCGAAGCCAGTGGCGCGCGCGACGAGGCGCGAGCAGACGGACAACTTTGTGGACGACGACGAGCTGCAGGCTTCGCTCGCCAAGTCGCGCCGACTCAAGGCCAAGAAGACGTTCAAAAAGATGACGCCTGAGATGATCGCCAAGAGCCTCGCTGAACAGCGCGCGGCCGAGGAGGCCGAGCAGGCTGCGGCGGGAACGTCCAACGGTGTAGCGTCGCCGATGGTAGCCAATGGCGCCATCAAGCAGGAGGAGGGCGAGGGCGGCCTAACATTTGACGAGACGAGCGAGTTTGTGCGTGCGATCCGCGAGCGACCCATCGAGAGCGAGATGCGATCGAGCGCTCGAGCGGTGAAGCAAGAATCGCCCGTTGCATCGTTGGGCGAGGTGCAGGTGAAGCGAGAGGAATCGGTCGACGCGGGTGACGTGCCTATGCGCGAACTCAACTCTTCCGACATCAAGGCACGGGACGAAGCCGATGTTGCGCCTGGTGCCGTCGAGGTCAAAGAAGAGCCCGAAGAAGGCGAGGCGCTCGCTGCTGTCAAACCCGAAGCCTCGGATCTGGATGGCGACGCGAGCGAGCCACTGATCGGCCGGGGTATGGCAAGCACACTCTCATTCCTTCGGCAGCAGGGTATGGTTCCGCACGTCGACGCCGAGCTAGCCACACGCGAGCAGCAGCAGCGCCAATACGATGCGTGGCTCGCCTCCCGTCGTCTTGAAGAGCAACTGCGCTCGACCGAGCGCCAGCAATCGAAAGCGTCCGGATCGTCGGTCGACCAAGCGACGCGCGAAGCCCACAACCGATCTCGGGAGGTCGAAGATGCGCGTCTAGCTCAGGAGCGCTTCCGGGACTACAAGCCGGATGTGTCGATCAAGTACCATGACGAGTTCGGGCGCGATTTGAACCAGAAGGAGGCGTGGAAGCATCTGTCGCACGTCTTCCACGGCAAGAAACCGGGCACCAAGAAGACCGAGAAGCGGCTGAAGCGGATCGAGGACGAGCAGAAGCGCGAGCGCATGGCGGCGGGCGACACGCCCACTGGCATGATGGCGGCGTTCCAGAGCAGGAGCGAGCGCACGGGTAAGGCGCACATGGTGCTCAGTGTGGGCAGCCGCGATTCAGCACCCCAGGAGAACGATCTGCTCGACGGCAAATCAAAGGACGGCTTGCAGCTGCACAAACCCAAGCGATCGCAGAAGTCAAAGAAGGACGGGGAGATCATGTCAAGCATGACAGAGGTGGGGTCGAGCACTGCAGCATCCGATGCGGCTGGGGAGGGGACGGTGACGACGAGCACGGGTGGAGGATGGGCGAGGATCGGAAGCGCAACACCTGCTGCACCTTCCACATCGACAGCAACTGCGGTGGGTGGAGGAGGATTCCGACCGATTGCGTCTTCGACCGACTCAGCACCGAGTACGGGCAATGCACCGTTCCGTCTGGCATTTGGTGTCAAGCGCAAAGCGGACAGCTCGCAGTGACCATCATCTGACATTGCGAATCTAGTCTCCATTTCGTCGTTTGTCTAGCGCGATGAAGATGGGAGGAGGGGATCCGTTTCCGACGGTTCCTGCGAATCGGACTCGTGTTGGGGATAGAGGATGTAATGCTGGTACATGAGCGCCGCATCAAACGCGCAACTGAGTAAACCGAGTCCGAGTTTACCCCAATCCCCAGCGACGCCCGACCAACTTCCCTGCATCACTACCGCATCTAGGACGAGTTGAGCCAGACTAAGACTTCCACCTGCCAGATCGAGCAAAACATTCTCGATGGCAAAGCCCTGTGTACTCCTTCTATCTCTGTTCAACTTGAGCTGCGGAATGTACTTGGTCAGAGTTACTGCCAGCTTTAAGCTCGAGAAGGCGTTGACGATATGCAACCAGTTGACGAGCTTGAGGCGTTTTGCACCTGCCAGAAAGACGCCAGCTGTAAGTGCACCTGCGAGGCCTAGTCTGACGGGTCTTGAAACTTCCTGGTCGTTTTTACGGTATCGGAGGTATTGGGCAAGGGTGATGAGGGCAAGTAGGGTGGCGTGGAGTGAGAATGCAAAGTCGTTGAACTGCACCACATTATCCCGACCACCATGTGTATGACGATACGCCTTACGAACGGGAGCATAGTAGAGTAGTAAAGTGTTGTAGGCCAGGTAGGATGCATGCCCAACGGCGTTGAGTGCAACAAAGTCCGATGAGAGACCGCGCGTAGAGCGCGCTGTGTGGTTGTGGATCACTTGCGGATAGAACGACAGCGACCATGCAAGTGTGTATAGCCAGCCGAGAAGGCGCGACAAGGCAACAACCGCCAAAGAACCCTGATCAATCATGCTCGAGCCAAGAGATGGTGGCATGACACAAGGATAGATGGCGTGCAAGGCGGACGCTTCTGGCGTGCGATTCAGCTTGATTTCTCGCCTCATCCATGTGGAGTGCAAGAGGCCATTTTGAGGCGGAGAAATTCGCACCACTCTAGCAGCGGTTCATGGATCTCTTACAGTGGATTTGCCGCACACAGCCTGCTCTGCTTCATAGGGCGCTGCGATGGCGCTCTGCTTCATCGGCCGCTGCAATGGGTCTCTGACAGAAGTGCGATTGCCGGATGCCGATGGGCCCGGTTGCAAGCTAAAAGTACAAGTATGGTTGGTGCGTCGAATCCTGTGACTATGAGCTCAGAAGAGCGTATCTTCGTCCCTAAGATACTCTCCCACATCGGCCTGGTGGAAGACAATGATGCTCGTAGGATCCTGCTTTCTTGTATCCACGGTGCTCCTAGCGGTCACACCAAACCCAAGCGGGGTGTTGCTCATGCTGAGCACGACGACACCCGCGTGTTCCGGAGTATCATCCGTAATCCTTCCGAGATGCGCCTTGACGACGTGGTTGCCGTACAGGAAGGGCAGCTCGCCGTTGGGCTTGATCCACACCTTGTATTTGGCGTGCTGCGCGAGGTAGTCGAGCGACGTGACGTGCAGACGGAACTTGCCCGTCTTGGAGAACTTGCCAAAGCACGTGCCGAGCGACATGAGGTTCGGACGCGCGATCGACACCGCCAGACGCATCGACGCCTCCGAGACGTAGTAGACGCGGTCGCGGTGAAGGCGGAAGACGTGCGGATCCTCGGGTCGATCGATGAGGTGCACGAGGTTCTTGCCCACGTAGTTGGCGAGCTTCTCGAAGAGCGTCTTGGTCTCTTCTTCTGTGAGAGGACGCATGGTGGCTGACTGCTCTGGAAGCCGGATGAGCGACGTGCGACAAGGCGTAGAGGCGTGTGGATGATGGCAAGGTTAGGAGGGCGACGAGAAGAAGAGCCGAGTTGAGCTTCTTTCTTTCTCTCTCTCTCCACATGCAGCGGCGGACAGCGGCGAGAAGAAGAAGAAAAAATAGTCGGGCATTTCGACGCAGACCCTTCTTTTTCAACGAGAATTTTTCCACAAAAAAAAAGTCGCAGCAGAGCCCCACCAAAAAAAAGGCGCAGTGCCGTCAAAATTTGTTGCCACTCTGCGCCGGCAAATCACCACCTTTGCTTCTTGCTTCTCGACCATCAAACCTAACCATCTCGCCTACTCTGCTCAGCAATGGCGAGGACACAGCGCAGTGGCCGCAGCGGCGCCAATGGCCCGTCCCGACGCGCAGCCACATCCACCTCCGACCCTGCCGCTCCCTTTTCGTCCTCCGCATACTCGAACAAGACCTCCAACAAGCCGCGCCGCCCACGTCCCAGCGCAGACGGCCCACGCGGCCTCCACGACGTCTACGACTTTGCGCAGGCTTCCACCTCGGCTGCAGCCAAGCAGGGACGTGGGGCTCGTCGCGCCACAGCCGGCATGCACTCCGAAGACTACGCCGACCTCCCCTCCCAGGCCAAGGGCAAGCAGCCCCGACGTCGCCGCGCTGATGATGACGATGAGGAGGAGGACGACGACGAGTCCGATGACGACGATAAGCCCGTCGGTCCCAAGGTGTTCGACTCGGACGACGAGCTGAATGACGGCATCGAGGGCACCGACGAGGAGCTCGATTCGGACGAGGCGTTCGGCGAGAGCGACGACGAAAAGTTTGACGGCTGGACATTCGGCAGACGCACCAACAACAAGTCCAGCCGCAACGACGACAATGACGACGCTGAGGAAGGCGAGGGTGAAGACGACGACGAGGATGGCGGGATGATGGATCTCTCGCGCATGCTCGACTCGGCATCCGGCGAGTCCGACGGCTCGGACGACGAAGAAGACAGCGACAACGACAACGATAACGACGACGACGAGACCAGCTCCAAGCTCGCCAAGCATATCCAGTCGTTTGCCGCCGGCTCCAAGCGTCAAGCCGGCTCCGACTCGGGCTCGGACGACCAAGCCGACTCGGACGCCGAGCCGTCCGCCAAGCGCTCGCGCCGTGTCGTGCTCTCCGAACGCACCGAAGCCATCCCCGAAACCGAGTTCGCCGCCACCCACTCCGGCTCCACGCTGCGACTCGAGGACTTTATGTCGCCGCTCTCCGCCAATGTCGACTTTGCCGACGTGCGCAAGTCGACCAAGCTGCTCGCCAACGCCAAGGACCCCTCCTCCGCACCCGTCGCCTCCAAAAAGGGCGGCGGTGCTCTCGCTGCCCCGCTGCCATCGGTGGTGCAGGACAGGCTGGACCGTCAGGGCGCCTACTCGATCACGCGCGACGAGGTGCAGGGCTGGCAGCCGACGATCAACCGGCTGCGCGATGCCGAGCACCTCTCCTTCCCGCTGCAGAAGCCCGCCAAGACCAAGGCCTCCACCTCGGGGCTCGTCGCCACTTTTACACCCGATACCGACATGGAGGCTTCCATCGCCGCCATGCTCGACAGCGGCGGACTTACCGAGAAGCAGCTTGCGCAGCAGGAGGATCTGGCGATGAACAAGCTCGATCCCAACGAAGCCCGCGCGAGGCGCGATGAGCTGCGCCGCATGCGCATGCTCCTCTTCCGTGCCGAGCAAAAAGCCAAGCGCGTCGCCAAGATCAAGTCCAAGGCGTACCGCAAGATCCACCGCAAGGACAAGGAACGTCTCAAGGCGCAGATGGCCGAACTCGAGAGCGAGGACGAAATCGACGAAGAGGGGGGGATGGATGAGAGGATGAAGGCAGAGAGGGACCGCGCGAGGGAGAGGGCGACGCTAAAGCACAAAAACACCTCCAAGTGGGCCAAGAACATTCTCCACGCCCGGCACGGCGAGCACAACCAGGAGGCGCGCAACGAGCTCGAGGCGCAGCTCAACCGCGGCACCGAACTGCGTGCCAAGATCGAGGCGCGCGAGATGGGCGACAGCGACGACTCGGACGACTACTCCGATGGCGGTGAGGTGGACGAGGCCGAGGTGGCCCGCGATGCCTTCGACGAGCTCAAGGCGTTGGAGGTCAAGGAGGATGCGAGGCGCAAGCGAGACGAGGAGGAGCTCGAGCGTGTGGGTGGCAAAAAGGGCGTGTACGGCATGAAGTTTATGAAGGACGCGCGCGAGCGCCAGTACGCCGGGATCCGCGGCGACGTGGACGACTTTGTCAGCGAGATGCACCAGCTCGGCGCCGAGCAACCCGGCAGCGACGACGAGGTTGCCGCCCCGGCCAAGGCGGAGTCGCGCGCCACGTATGTGCAGGGCAACAAGGGCCGGGCGATGTACGGTGCTGCGTCTGCCAACCCCACGCCTCGCGCTGTCGAGACCCCCAGTGCGCCAGCAGCCCCCGCTGCGGTGGAGGATGTTCCTAGCATCGTGACTGCGGCGGCAGGAGTGGAAGTGGGAGGCTCGGCAACGTCGCGCAAGAAACCCAAGTCCGCCACCGCTGCCGCCGCTGCTGCTGATGAGGAGGAGGAGAATCCGTGGCTGATGATCGATTCGCGCGGTCAGGCGAGCAAGCTCTCGCGCAAGAAGAACGACTCGTCCCTCGCTGCGCAGTCGGCCTCTTCGCTCGCGGCCACCAAGTCGGCGCTGCGAGCATCCAAAGCAGCCTCGCGCTCCGAATCGTCCCTCGCAGCTAAGCGTTCGGACGACGCGATTGACATCAACACCTCCACGCTCCTGCACAATTCGGATTCCGACGAGGAGCAGCCCATGCCGATCCCGCGCAGTCGCAGCAAAGTCGTCCTTCAACAGCGCGACCTTGTGGCTTCTGCATTTGCCACCGACGATGTGGTGTCCGAATTTGCTGCTGAGAAGGAAGCGGCGATGGAGGCGGACGAGAGCAAAGAAGTGGATACGCGGTTGCCGGGATGGGGATCCTGGACGGGACGCGGTACGCGTGCACCGAGCGCCAACCCTCGTTTTGTCAAGAAGGTGCAGGGTGTAGATAGGGACAAGAGGAAGGACGCCAAGATGGCGCATGTGATCATTGCCGAGAAGCGGGACAAGAAGCAGGACAAGTTTACGCGCAAGGATCTGCCCTACCCCTACACGAGCGTGGCGCAGTACAAGGCGGCAATGAACCAGCCACTGGGTAAGGAGTGGAATACTCTGACCGAGAAACAGAGGTTGACCCTGCCCAGGGTTACGGCGAAGCCGGGTAAGGTGATCACGCCTGTCGCGCGCAAGTTTTGAATCCAGTCTGTACGCGATCAGTGATGTCTGTGTCGTAGTGTAAAGCGCATAGTTGGGGTGAGAACCTTTGTGTGGCATGGTGTCGTGGCTGGCGAGGCGGCATCGCACTGCAGACCACTCAGCATCGCCACACAGCAGCGCAGCGCAGGTAGCGTGGCGCGAGCAATCTTGGCTTCGACGAGGATCAATGTGATCTCTGTAGATACGGCGGGGGCAAAGATGCGTGGCGACACCACTGGCAGCATTGAAAGCGGCACCGATTCTGCACTTGGCAAACAGCACCCCCGCGAAATGCTGGAATGGCCGGCCCGTGTTTTAAGGGCGTATGCAACTCGTCGCTATCTTGTCGTTCACACCAAAGCACAATGGTCGGCAGCCTACCGCACAGATCCCACGCAAGCGCCTTGTGGCCCGCGTCGAGCCTTGTGCGCCACGCGTGCAAAGCATGGTCTGAATCCCCAAACCCCCAAGCTCCAGACTTTGCTAGAGACGAATGCAGACAGCGTCGCACGCAGCTGGGTGCATCAATTCGGCACAATGCTACAGCCTTTGTCGAGTGGGAGCAGCATCAACGCGTTTCTTGGCGCACGCATCCTCGCCATTGCGACGCAGCCTTCTCGAACCAAGGTTCGCTATCTTCACGCCTTGCCCATTCCACAGCGAAACCCCATCGTCAAGAACTGATCAGTACCACACGGCCAGACTCCACCCCCACGCGTTGCGCATCCAACGTCTCGTGAAACCCACCCCACCCCGAGGTCTGCGTTCATCCTGACACTGGAACAAAATGGCCTCGAGCGCGACACCTTAGTCCTTCATCCCTTGTCGTACGCCCACCAGACATCGTCTCACCCACAGCCCTTTTCCCGTTCGCAGAGGCACCTCGGCGCAATGGCATTCGGGTGCGTGCTTTGACGCATTTGACCGCCTCCTTGTCCATTCATATCGATACCGCAATGCAATGACAGTTCTTGGCGTGCTTGACGCATTCCAAGATTCAGCCACGTCAAGCCAACTTGAGTCTCGCTTCGTGTTGAAGAGACCAAGGTCTGGCATTGAGGGGGCGTGCTTCACGCCTTGATACCTCTAAGCACCCCGCACAGGATTGTCTCACATTATACTATATACTGGCACCGCGATGCGCCCACTTGAGCCCACCTAATGACGTCGCCGCGTACGCTTCACACACTCGACCGCCTCTTGGTCTGATCATACTCTCTCCTCAATGCTATGTGATTCCGTCGCTTGGTTTCACGCAGTCGTACCTCGGGGGCACCCCACAGAACGTAGTCTGACGATTCAGACGGCATCACAACCGCAATGACACATCGTGGCGTGCGTGGCGCAGTCGAACCCCCCCCCCCCCCCCTCCTTTCCTCTCCTGCTGACCCCCACAATGCGATGACTGTCAGCCACATGCTTCACGTATTCAATCGACACCTTGGCTGTGGATCATACCGACACCGCGGCGCTATGATGTTCCGCGACTTTCACGGATTCTAACGCAGACGCTGCACTCACACCCAGCCCACCCTCGGGTGTGGGTTTGTACTGGGACCACAACGCCATGACATTGCGTTGAGTCGCTGCCACCAACCAAACAAGCACGTTGAACAATGGCGTGTCAAGCTTGCCAAAAAGCATGGTCTCGCTCACATCTGTGCTCTGTTGAAAACGCCACAACGAAATGGCATTCGCTGACGTGTTTCACGCAATCTTACCTCGTCGCGAAACCCCCCCACAAAATATGGTCTCACAACTGCCACCACAATGCAATGACTTTGCGGCATTTCACACTGGATCGCTAGCTCAAAAAAGACATCGTCTGCCACCACACCAGCCCAACCCTCTCCGTTCAGACTCGCACCGCAAAGCAATAACATCTCGCGAACGTGTTTCCAGGCATGAAAGCACTCCGCTGAATTCACACCAGTCCTCCCCTTTTTTCTGCCCATGCTGACGACATAAGCAAGTGACATTCAGCGACATTCTTCACGCTTCGCCTTGTACACACCGTCCCATCTCGGCCTCGCTCCATACTTGCACCGCAACGCCTATGACATTCTGTCGCTTGGTTCACACATTCGACCGCCTCCCTCTCTGTACAAACTGACACCGCAACGCAATCACATCCCTCTGCCGCACTTTCACCCATCCAAAGTCTCACCTACACGGTCCCACCCAGGTCTCGCTCCATACTGACGCCGCAACGCCATGGCATTCCAGTGCTAGGCTCTACGCATCCGACGCACCGCGCGCGCGCGTGCGCTTGACAATGTGCAGCGGCCGCGTCGTGCCCTCGTCGCCGTTGCGCACCAGCGACGGAATCGCACTCTCGTGCGCGCCCGGCTTGAACGCCGCCAGCCCGTTCACCGAGTCCTGCCTCCTGCTCCTGCCCGCAAAAAAGCTCGCCGAGCCCGACGTCGGCGGCCGCGGGCGGTCGAGCGCACTCGTGCGCCCACTCCGCCCCGCCGCCGTCTTTTCCGCCCAGTACCGATGCATCTCGCCCGCCACCGGCACGATCGGCGCCACGGGCGTCGCCGCGCCATCGCGGGGCGCGACGTCGTCGCCCCCCGTGCTCGCAAGCTCGGCTTCTTCGCGGATGCGCGCATAGTACCGCGCAATCGGCGTGTCCTGATCGCCACGCTCGTCGCCGCGATCGTCGAGAGCCAGTGCGTCGAAGCGCAGCGCGGCATCGCGCGAGCCGAATCGTGCGTGTCCCGGCCGCGCGCGCGCCGGCGCAGCCTCAAAGTGGCCCAGCGACGTCGAGGGACGCTCGTACGGCTCGTCGGCGCGCGGCGACGGCGGCGGCGGCGTGCGCGCGCCCGACGCCACCGACGCCGTAATGTCCGCAGGCAGCTCGAGCGACGGCGTCGTGGAAGACGTGCGCCGGTGCTGCTCGCGCACCCGGTCGCGCGCATCCGCCGTCTTGGACGTCGGCGACGACAGCAACGCACCCAAGCCCATCGACGACGCGCGCTTGCGCACCATCACCGGCAGCTTGCTCGCGCCACTCAGCCGCTCCGGCTTGACCGGCCGCGGCGGCCGCACGCCCTTGGCGGGGGACGCAGGTGCGCTGTCCTTCGACGCGCCCGCTAGCGCGCTCGCCGCCGCCGAAGCGACGTCCACGTGCGGCGCAGCGCCGAATACGCCATCGCGGTGGCGCACCAGCACCTGCAGCAGCGCGAGCGAGATCGACAGCGTCGGTGCGAGCACGAGCGTGAGATTGCTCAGCGGCATCTTGGTGTGCGCCACCACGTCCGGCTGCGCCAGCAGCCCGAGATGGTGCGTGAGCTCGCGCAGCAGGTACCAGTTGTGCACGGGCAGCTTCTGCACCAGCGGCGTCAGCTCCTTGGCGACGTGCTCGACAGGGATCTGCGCCGCACGCGCCTCGCTCGCCTTGCCTGCCGCCGCGCTCTGCACTTCGGCTGCAGGCGCCGACGAGTCGATGCCCGCAAACAGGCGCGCCACCACCGCATCCATCTGTGCGGTGTGCGCGGGCGGGATGAGCGTGTCGGGCAGCTCGCGCAGATAGCTCTTGAGCAGGCTGCATACCGAGTTGATGTCCAGGTCCGCCGGGCTGATCTCGTCGAGACGCAGGTCGTTGCGTGGGTCGGCAAAGTGCGCGCGCAGTTTGGCCGTGTGGCTGCTGCGGCCGCTGATGCGGTAGATGCCTTCTTCAGACGGACCCCAGCGCTCCAGGCTCTGGATGCAGCGCACCACGAGCCGCGGCAGATACAGGTGACGCGCCTCGTCGCGGTCCACGGGCTCACCAGCGCCCGCGCTGGCGACCGAGGCACGCGGCGTGGCGCCGGGCGAGTCGAGAAAGTTGGCACTGAACTTTTGGCCCAGATCTGGCACTCCGAGGTGGTCTTCGGCGCGCACATTGTCGGTCGAGATGCTCGAGAGGCGCGAGCGCAAGACGGCGTCTTGGAGCGACGCGCCAAACACCTCGCCGGGACCGCGGAGCGAGGCGGAACGCGACGACTCGGGCGCCTCGAGCAGCAGCAGCCACTGACGAGTCGGCTCGTTTTCAGCTGCGGCGGCCAAGCTCGAAGCTGACGATGCACCAGCGCCCCCAGCGCGGTAAGCGGAGGCATGAGTGCCGTTGCGAGCCGAGGTGGCAGCGGCATTGGAGGTCTGGAGCGTCTTCATAAAGTCCCAGCCCTTGCGACCCATTGCAGCACCAAACTGGCCGACATGGCCCAGCGCGCCGACCACGCCGCCAGCGCCGCCTGATGTGCTCCTGCCCATGGCAGAGCTCGAGTACGCCGAGTATGCGGGCGAGCCGGCTGCATCAGCACCAGTGAGGCCATTTCGGTGCTGGTTGAGTCTGCGCGGCGGAGGCATAGGAGTGCCTGCAGACGCGCGCAACGCCTCGGCATCGAGCCTGGCCTCGGCCACGGCCTCCTGAGAGCGCGAGTGTGAAATATTGCGATAGATGCTGTTACCTGCCGGTTCTTGTGGGTAGCCCGCCTGGCCAGGCAGACTGAGCAGATTGCGCGAGGCGCCGTCGACAGGATAGCGCGAGTCGAGGTTGGCGGACGTGGGCGCGGAAATCGAAACACCCGGCGTGGCGTTGTCCGAGCGCGGAAAGGCAGCGAGCAAGCTCGGCTTGGGCTTTGGCGGCTTGGGAGGCGGAACGCCGTTGGTGGATGCGAGACCCCGAGCGCTGGCTGCCGAGGACGATGGACCGAGGGAAGCGGCGCCCGAGCCACCGCCAAAGACCTGGGTGAGGCCGTTCTTGGCGGTGTGTCCGGCGACGGAGCTGCCCGAGGCACGTCCAACTGTAGCAGAGTGCTTGTTGAGGAAGGGGGAGGCGGAGGAGCTGGGACCTGGCGAAAGGTAGCCTGGTGGCGAAGCAGCAGCCGGCGCCGGTGCATCGGACTGCGGTGCGGCCGGCACGGGCGTCTGCTGGCGAGACTGGTGCGTCTGGAGAGGCTGAGGCTGTGCTGCGCGCGTGGGGTAGAGGAACGACTTGACGCTGTTGACCTCCTCGTTGGACGAGTTGGCGGTGGAGGGGCGGGATGAGGAAGCGGCGTCCTTGTTCTTTGCGCCGTTGCGCCGGAGCTTGGCAAAGGAGAAGGAGTGTTTGCCGGTGCTGCCGAGGCTGCTTGTGCTGCCATTGTTGAGTGAAGAGGAGTCGTCGCGGTGCACTTGGTGCTGGGAGTTCGAGAGCGGGAGGTAGTCGTTGGAGTCTGCCGAGGACATGGAGATGCTGCCGCTACTGGACTTTGCGTGTGTGTGCGAGATGGCGCGTTGCAGTGTGGCTGACGAGGCGGGCGGATCGACAAGCTGGCCGAGGAGCGGGCTCGCGTGTTTGCTGGGGATGGGCGAGTCGATGAGCTCGAGAAAGTCGGGCTGATCGGCGCCGTCCAAGCGTGGTGGCTTTGTGGGCGCCAGGGTGGTGGTGGAGAGCGAGGGGAGGTGTTTGTGGCTAGCGGGAGGGGTTGGAGCAGCGTCTTGGTCGCGTCTGCGGATGATGTGGATTCCGGCGGCGAGCATCTCCTCCTCGGACAGGAAGGTCTCTACGACGGGACGGTCGGAACGCGAGTGCGTGGGTGAGCTGCGCGCGCGATCGGTGGCGGGGCCGCTGTTGGACTGTGTGGTGGTGACATTGAGCGGGAAGAGATGCGCACTGCCGGATTCTGGGGAGTGTACGCCGCGGTTGTATGTTCCGTCGAGCTCGATGGTCTTTTGTTGGGCCTGATACCAAGCCTGCTTGTGCTGTTTGGAGCGGTAGGCGGCCGAGGCAGGCGGGAATGCGAGGCTATCGGAGAGGGAGGGCGAAGGCGAGGCTGGGCGCATCATTGGCGTAGCGGGACGTGAGTGGGTCGAGTCGAGGATGTTGTTGTTGGAGGAAAAGTCGACGTCGGAGCCCGAGAGGGATGCGCTCTTGCGATGTCTTCTTCGGACGTCCGGAGAGGAGGAGGAGGGCGGTAGCGAGTCCTTTGGGCGCCTGGCCAAGCCGGAGGAGAGGATGGAGATGCTGGACGACTTTGTGCGTTTTGGACGCTGGAAGACAGGTTTGGTGGAGGGCGACGGGAGGGGTGGCGGAGCAGAGCGGGGCGTGTTGAGAGCGGCGGGATAGTCGGGGATGGAGCGGTCCTGACGTTCGAGGTGGTATTGCTGCGCATCGAAAGATTGAGCAGCGTCGAGGGTGGGTGGAGCGGTCAAGATGTGCAGCGAGTTGTTCGAGTTGCGGCGAAAGCGACGAAATGGGTCTGGCGACTTGCGGCCGGACGAAAAGAGGCGGGAACGCGACGAGTCGTGTTCAAGTGGTGCGTCTGGGCTCGCGTAGGCATGGTGGGGAGAGTCGGCTTGACGCGGCGAAGAGGGAAGGTGGGAGGAGGAGGAGGCGTGGGTGCTGGTGCTCGGATCCATGGTTGCGCTGTGCTGCGACGAGTAAGCGCGAGTGAAGGGCATGTGGGAAGAGAGCGGCCCGAGCCGGAAGAGGGCCCAAGCGTGCGGCTAGCGTTGGGGCCGGTGCAGGATCCGAGCGAGTGGGCGGGACCAAGCTAGAGATCCGAGGGAGGGTTGCGCGACAAGCGACGAGGCCTGAGCTTATGGAAGCGAGTTACGAGCTAGCAGAGGACGAGAAAGACATGGACGGCGGCCGATGCAGACAAGAGCACAAGGTTTCTGCGGGTGGATCAGGGGTGGGTGGGAGGACGCCGCGTGTGCAAGAGAATGACGATGAAGGGTTCAGAGCAAGGCGTGCATGCAGGTCCGGAGTTGCAGTGCAGGAACGAGTGGAGCTGATACGGTGGGCGATGTTGATCCAGGACGAGAGAGACGGAGCATGCGTGTTGGTACGACGTCGTTGCAAGTGGGGAAGGGGTGGTGAAGCGGTCCGAGAGAGAATGGCGCATACACCTTTGGGGAGGTGGCGTCGAGTGGGATGCGTGGGTGATGAGGAGGTGAGGAGGTGAGGAGATGAAGGCGGGCGGAAGTGCGACGTTCTGGGCGGAAATGCGCGTGGGAGCCGGTGGGTGTGACTTTAGAACTGCGTGCCGCCCTTCCTTTCATCATCACCGCCACGCCACGCCTCGCAAAGTTACACCGCCTTGGCCCCCCGCTCTCAATTTCTCGCCCAATTCCCACTGCCTCCATCTCGACACACGCGGGTCAAGCTCTGAGTGTGGTGAGTGCCGAGCGCTGTCTTGGATGGGCGTGCACGGATTGATGAGTAGACAGGATCGACCGTATGCAGCGTGCGTCGCAGCGTGCATTGCGGGCGTCGAGTGGCTGGCTGAGGCGCGGCGCGGCGCGGCGCAGGGGCTGAATCAACGAGGTCGAGAATCGTGTCTCGGGCGATTCTCTCAGGCGCTGTCAGGGGCGGCAGGCGGGTCTGGAACGGCGCCTCTTGGCTGGACATAAGTCAAACCTCGCCGTGTTCGCCGCGTGTCGAGCTGTTCAGCTCGCGTATCTACCGAAGATGGTCGCCATACTCCCATGGACGGGGTGCTGTGTGCGTCTAGCGAGGTCAACGATGCGGAACGGAGCTGGGTGCGAATCCGAACCTCGGTAAAGCGTTTTGAATGCATGAGCGGGTTTGTTTGTTCGCCGACGCCCGCAAGCGCCCTTTGGCTCACCAGCCCCCTCTTTTTTTAGACCAGCGGCACGAACCTAACACCATCTCCCATCTCACCATGCGCCAACATCGCTCCGAGGAGGAAAAGGAAAAAGAGAGAGAGTCCATATTGTGATCCGGTCCAATTGGTGACTGTGTATGTATCAGGCAAGCAAGACGTCCGAGGCGAGGCATCCAAGATTGCCCCAATAGTCGCGGGCGCGCACCACGAGGCGGTACTTTCCCCTACCTCCCTCGTCGCCGTCGCGCTCGATGATCGACTGCACATTAAGCGCGCCGCCCAGCTTGGGTTCGCCGCGCACTGTGCGGCTGGCCGAGTAGTAGAGCCTGCGCTCCTTGTCGTCGAACTGGCTCGTGATCTTTTCGGGAAAGAAGCGGCCGTGCGAAAAGGCGGGCATGTAGTGCGAAAACAGCTTGCTCCTCCATCCGTACTCGCTGCCGCCCTCCACGCTCGGTGTCCAGTTGTTGGGCAGCTTGGCATGCTCAAACACCGTACGCCAGTACGCTCGATCCTTGTCGTCCGTACCGCTCGGATCCGTATCGCCGCCCAGATCGCACTCCATGCCACGCGCAGCTTCGCGTTCGCCCGTGCGCTTCTTGCGGATGCCCACGTCGAGCGCATAGATCGCCAGATTCTCCATCCCATCCGCAGGATCGCCCGGGGTCTGCTGGAAGTACTCGAAGCCAACGATGATCTCGGTGGGACCCTGGAGCGTGGGCGTCCAAAAGTCGTTGCTCGTCGCGTACGCATTGGGCGGCGTGTTGAGCGGATCCACCGAGGGCTTGGAAAAGTAGATGATGGTGGGCGAGCCGTACGGCGTGATGCTCGAGCGGTACGAGTTGCCCTCGGTAAACACGTGCAGCGGGTGGAAGTACTGCCATCCGCTCTCGTCCGGATGCTTCCACTCGCTCCAGTTGGGGTTTGGACGCGCCACACGCACCTCGAGCGTGCGGTAGCGGTGCGGATAGAACGACACCTCGTCGTCGGGCTTCGACGGCGCATGGTCGGCCGGAGGCTCAGTCGACGGCGGCTCCACCGACAGCCCTTCGCGCAGTGCATGTCCAAGCACATCACCGCGCAGCACCGTGTCGCCCTCGCGCACACCCACCGTGGCCGCATCGAGCCCAAAGATCTGATACACGATCGACCACTCGTCGCGCACCATCACGCAGAAGCTCGCCTCGTCGTTCAAGCCCGCAGCCGGCCCGAACAGCGGCGGCCGGCGGAAGGTGTAGTCGCGCGCCCACACCACCTGCCCGCTCACGGGCGCAAACACCTCTTCCGGCGGCAGCATCATGTTGGCATGCACGCTGCCCTCGTCGTCGTCGTCATCGTCATCATCGTCGCCGCGGGGATTGGTGATCGAGAGTGGGATCTTGATCTGCACACCGAGCGTCCAGGAGGACTGGTCGACGTACACGCCGTAGTTGCGGTCGTTGGTGAAGAGCGACGACTTGGGGATCATGGGATTCTCCATTGCGCCCGCGATGCGATTGACGTCGTGCGGATGCCACGTGCGGTCGTCCTGACCGGGCCTGCGGTCCCTCGCATTGCCGGCGAGCGGCCACGACGCACGCGACTGCTCGAGATGCAGCTGACCGATCCAGAAGCGGTGCGTCTCGTACTGCGACGATGCCGAAGCCGGCGGCAGCTTGGCCACGTTGATGGTCACGACGAAGCTCTGGAGCAGCTCGTGCGGCGACGTGGAACGTGCGAGCTCGACGGCGCGCCAGTACTTGCTCCAGCCCGGGCAGGAGCGTTGGTCGAGGAAGAATGCGCCGTCGGCTGCCACCGAGAGCGGCGTTGCGCGGCAATCCAGTGCGTCGGCTTGCTCGAATTCGATATGCGTCGCAGCAGCTGGGCGCAACGAGGGATGGAGGTCGTCGTATTCGCAGCTCTCGATGCCGCCGACGTCGTTGCCGCAGTGGAGCATGACCTGGTCGCGCGTTCTCAACCTTACGGGCCCGATCGAGGCGGTGGCCGACGCAGTGCTGTAGAGCGCCGGATCCATGTGGACGACGAGCGGATGGGGCTGGAAGGCGTGCGTTGCATTGTCGTGATCGGGCCGGTGGATGAGCGACGGCGCGTGTGCCTGGTTGATGTAGAGACCCGCATGCGAGAGTCGGAGCGCCGCCACGGGCGCAGGATCGTCGTCGTCGACGAGCGCAGCGTTGGCATGCGCATGCCACTGCCTTTCATCGTTGGGTTCAGATGTTGGGGATGCGGCGAGAGCAGGATCGGAAAAGGCGATCTGGCGATGCGCTCGATTGCTTGCAGCCAGGCCGAGGGAAGCGTGTGCCAACAGCAGTAGCAGCACCGCCACCAGCGCGAATGGTCGGCGCTTCATGGTCGCTCGGAACAGCACCGATCAGCGCGCGAGCATCGAAAGCGGCCGTATCGATTGCGATGGGCGTGGGAACAAAGCGTCGGTGGTGGTGGTGGCAGAAGATCAAAGCGCAAGCAGCCTCGGAGCGTTGCCGATGCCCGACCGGCCGTGCGCCTTGTCTCTCTCTCTGCGCTTCAATGCATTCGGGCGCGCTTGATTTCAATTTGGCGCAGATCGACGCTGCACCACCGAATGCACCGCTGCAGAGCCTCTTTTGGCCGTTGTTTTGGGCCGCGGCCTCCACAACCTCAACCCAAAACCATAACCGTACGCAACTCGGGCTCGGGCTCGACTTTGGCTTCCTCCATAGCTACCTCTGCTCTTTGCTCGCCATGTCTCTCGGCGCTCGCCCGCCACGGAGCGTGCTCTCGTCGCTCTACTCTGCGCTCGACTACACCGACCACCTACGTCTCACCGAGTGCTCGCTCGGCTACACCACCACCGCCTCACTCACGCCGGACAACCTCGATGCCAACCGGTACCGCGACATTCTCGCATACGACCATGCGCTGCTCCCCGGTCCCTACCTCAACGCGGCGTTCATCCCACCCTTCCATCCCACCAGCTTGAGCTTCATCGCGTCGCAGGCACCGCTACCCTCCACGTACACGGCGTTCTATACCCACATTGTCAAGCACGGCGTGCGCGTGCTGGTGAACCTTACGCCGCTCGTCGAAAAGGGACGCACAAAGGCGCATCAGTACTGGCCGGACGAGGATGCAGATATGGTGCTCGAGAACGGATGGAGGTTGACGTGCGAACCGGCAACGAGGATACAGCTCGAGAACGGTGAGGCGACACTCGAGCGGCGGACGATCCAGATCAAGCCCGGCGAAGAGGCGGCCGAGGGGCTGAATGCCAACGGATGGGGGATCACGCAGTTTCACCTTACGTCGTGGCCGGATCATGGCGTGTTTCCAACGACGATGATGATGCAGCTCATGCGCGAGATCCAGCTGGTGCCCATGCCCAAGATCTACCCGCCGCCGCCAATGTGGATCCACTGCTCGGCCGGTGTGGGTCGCTCAGGCACCCTTGCAGCTGCACTCATCGCCCAGGCCGTCATCAACGTCTCCAAACACTCCAACCACGAAGATCGGGAGGCATTACCACTCTTCATGCGAGCCGAATCCGACTCGCATGTCTGGGACCTGCCCGTGCGCATCGTGGAGCATCTGCGCCGATACCGAGCACGCATGGTTCAAACGCTCGACCAGTTCGAAGCGCTGTTCGATATAGTCCACCATCTCTCCTCACTCCCCTAAACCCTCACACTTTCCGAAATTGGAACGCACTGTATTTGTTCTGGGCATCTAGAGCTTGGGGCGCGAATCGTTTGCAAACGGTCCCTTGTAGGATTGACCCAACCAGGCGGCCATATGTTCGAAGCGATCGCTGCCGAACCACATGGCCTGTTCGCCATCGCTGGCACGCGTGATCTCGAAGCTCGGCATACCAAACAGACCGTTTTGCTCCACCAACACCTTTGCCTCCTCCTGCATCTTTGCACGCGCAGGTTTGTCCATGCTCTTATCCAGGATCTCGGTGAGCTTTGACTTGGGCATGTCGAGTTGGGTCAAGATGGCTTCGACATCCTCGCGTGTGGCGCACGGTTTGTCGTCGTGCCAAATGGCCGCGAAACACGTCTCGATCGCCTGCTCCACCACGCTCTTGCTCGCCGAGGCGCTGAGCGTGTCCAGGAACGTCTGTAGATGCATCGTGTTGATCGGGAACGCTTTGGGCTGGTTGAGTGTGACGCCGTAGAACTTGATCGCCCGCTCGCGCTCCGCCCACATCCATACGCCCTTATTCGCCACTGTAATAGGCGGCTTGTTGCCCGAAAACTATCCAACAACCCCGCATCAGCTCAACTACCCAGATGAAGAACAGAGGCAAGCAGACGGCTTACCTTCATAATGTACCCGAGATTAACGGGTTTGTACGTCTGCGAGGCCAAAACCGTGTCAGTCAGAGATGAAGAATCGGGGTAGCGTGTGGGGAGGGCGGGCTTACAATGTCGAGATTCCATAGCTTCTCGTATCGACGTAGCATCACATAGCCGACATAAGACCATGGCGATACAACGTCAAAGTAGAACAGCACCTTGTTGACGCCCGACATGTTTGTCTTGGTTGAGGGGTGGTGGTGGAGAGATTCGGTGTCAGTGCGCCCTTTATGCACTTTTACCCCGCACACCCACCACCCAATTTTGGCCGGCAGTCCGGCAAATAAACGGCTCCCGAACCGCGCTCTCTCCCTCTTCATCGCGCCTAAGTGTCCACCACAAATTTCCGCCCCGCCACCCCAAGCTCGGCAGTTTCACAGCCCTCGGTGCACAGTAAAGAGCGTATCGGTGGAACATCTTCTCATTGATCCACAACAAATACAGTTGAGCATCATTCGCGTTGGTCAAGTTCGGCGGCGCTGGGAATGTGCATGCCCGCCTTGCGCGCCTTGTCCACCACCGCGCTCGCCTGCAACAGCATCGGTCGGTCGATCATCGTCATGCCCCCGCCGCTTTCCTTGAGCCCGTAGGCGCCGCGGTTCTCGGTCTGACTCGCGTGTTCGTACAGATGCAGAATCCTTGCTGCCCTGACTACGGACTCTTGCGTCGGGTTGAATGTGTGCTGGATGGGGTCCACCTGTACCGGATGGATCGCCTGCTTGCCATCGTAGCCTAGCTGCTTGGCTTCGGTGGCTTCGTCCACGAGGTACGGTTCGTCCTTGTAGTCGATGCACACCATGTCGATGGCGGCGAGGCCGTATGCTTTCGCGATGGTCGCCATGTGCGCGCGCGGGAAGAGGAGCGACTTGCGATCGCGCGTGCGCAGGATCCCCGTGCTGGCACAGTAGTCTTCGGACGCAAACAGCAGCGCCACAATCTGCGCCACCTGCGTCTCGCCCGTAGCCTCGCCCGTCCGAGGGTGCTGCCCGAGCTGCTCGCGCACCGCCTCGATGATCACGGGCATACGCAAAAGGCTCGCTGCCGACTCGACCGACAGCACGAGCGCCAGCGGCGGTGCGGGATCATTGACTCGACGCAGCGCACGGGCTTTGTCGATGATCACACGCACATCGTCTTCGTGCTCCACCTTGGGGATCACGATCGCCTGCAGCTGCTGGCTCGGCAGGATCATGTCCAGATCGTCCTCGGCCAGTGCGCGCTCCGAAGACGGCGGGTTGATGCGTACGGCGAGCTCGGGACCTGGACGTGCAGCCGCTTCCAGCGCCAGGAAGACCGTCTCGCGCGCAGAACCCTTCTTGTGTGCGGCCACCGAGTCTTCCAGGTCGAAAATGATCGTGTCCGCACACGACGACTGCGACTTTTTGATCATCTTTTCCGACGACCCGGGCACGTATAGCATCGACCGACGCGAGCGCGACAGCACGTCCGCCTGCACATCGTCGCCGCTCGCTGCAGCAGGTTTGGCGCTACGTGGAGCCGAAGCTGGTCGCCCAGTGCCACTGGCGGCGTCGGCGTGGTTGGCGTTCTGCCAGCGAGGGGGTGTGGTGGAAAGCGGTCGTGTTGTGGGTGTCCGGAGAGCAATGGCGAGGTTGCGCAGGCCGGAGCGTGAGGGTGGCTGCCGAGATAGCCCCGCCAGCGCTGTCTTGCCTGCACGTCGCATCACCATGGCTGCAGAGATGTGTCGATGGAGGAGCAGGTCGGGGATGGATGGAGAGCACCAGGGTCTAGATGAGGCCTCCACCTCCATTTTTAGCACAGCAGCGGCAGCAGCAGCGGCTGACTGTTCTAACGCCGCTCCGATGCGCTGCGCCCGGACCACCGCTTTAACTGCGCCTCGCAATTACGCTTCGCTGCCGGCCGACTGAGCGCGCTCCGATAAAGACGCCGTCGCCCCCTTCCGCTCGCACATTCTTCCTCCCCTCCCACCACCACGCTCATCTGCGCATTCCGACCATGGCCGACATTCCTGCTGCTTCGGCGGCGCCGGCATCCTCTGCGCCCGACCTGTCCACGCTCACTGCTGCCGTGTCGTCCGCCACGCTCTCCGACGATGGCAGCGCCACACTCTCGCGCCGCGGCGAGCACGGCGCCAACACGTTCCAGCTGCCCGAGGGCCTGAAGCGGCTGCTGGCCAACATGTACGACCCGGCCACCAACCCGCAAGGCATCATCAACGCCGGTATTGCAGACAACTCGCTGTGCCGCGACGAGCTGCTGCGCTATCTGCTTGCGCCGCACAGGCTGCAGCTCTCCCCTGCCGACCTGACGTACGCGGATCGGTTCACCACCTCGACGCGGCTGCTCGAGGCCATCGCCAAGCTCTTCAACGAGTACTCCCCCGATTGGCCCGACACGACGCACTCGCCCAGGCCAAGGAAGGAGGTGACGGTGGATCATATTGCGATTGCGTCGGGCGCGACAGGGATCCTGGACGAGCTGTTTTGGAATCTGTGCGACGAGGGCGATGGCGTGCTGCTGAGCACGCCGTACTACAATGCGTTTGACAACGACCTTACCAGCCGCGCCAAGGCACAGGTGGTTCCGGTGCATCTGCCGTTACCTGACGTAGCGGGGGAGAGGTTGGATAAGACGGCGTTTGCGAGAGAGACGGTGGCGGCGTACGAGGCTGCGTACGAGCGCGCTGCGAAGCAGGGGGTGAGGGTGCGTGCGCTGCTGCTGTGTAACCCGCACAATCCGACGGGCACGATCATTCCACGCGAAACCGTGATCGCACTCGCCCGACTCGCCGCCAAACGCAAGATGCATTTTGTGTCGGACGAGATCTATGCGCGCTCGTGCTTCACCACCACGGATGTACCCGACCCAGCGGTGTTCCACAGCATCCTGTCGGTGGATGTAGACAAGGAGTGTGGGTTGGACCCAGCGTACGTGCATGTGGTCACGTCGGCATCGAAGGACTTTGCAGTCAACGGGTTCCGACTGGGCGTGCTCGTCTCCCAACACAACCCGGCACTACTACGAGCCATGGCTTCGGTGGGACTGTTGTCGCAGAGTGCTTCGCCAGCTGCATCGCTCTGGCACACATGGCTCTGCGACGAATCCTTTTTGCGATGGTACCTGGCCGAGAACCGTCGACGCCTTGCGCGCGCCTACGAATACACCGTCGAATGGGCACGCCTCGCCGGTGTCCCCTACTACCCCTCCAACGCCGGCTTCTTTGTGATGCTCGATTTCAGCGCAAAGATCGACATCACCCCCGGAATGGATGAAAAGGAGGCGGCGAGGAGGGAGGAGGAGTTTGTGGATCGACTGTTGGATTGCGGGGTCTTTGTGGCTCCCGGTGCGCAGTACCACCATCCGAAAAAGGGATGGTTTAGGTTCACGTTTAGCATGCAGCCCAAGACGCTTAAGCTCGCACTCGAACGCACCGAAGAGGCTCTGCGGCTCGACAAGAGCGTCGAGAAGAATAGACCACTGCTCAGTCTGGACTCGGGCGGTACTCCGGCCCCCGATGCGGGAAAGAGGCAAAGCTGGATTCAAAAGCTTGTTGGCTAGTCACTACCGCGCTTAGAATGGCAAATCCTTGTCTATTGCATTCAAAAGGCCGGGGTTTTAGGTGCGGCTGTTGGAGAGATCGCCTTCATCGTCGGCCTCGATGGCAATAACGTGGTGAGGATCCAACAGTTCGTCCTCCTCGCTCGCCACCTTTTGCTTTTGCTTTTGCTTGTTCTTGGGCTTTGGTTGCGATGTGGTTGGGACGTGCTCGTCCTCTTCGATTTCATCCTGTGCTCGCTGCTGCTGCGTGTTTGGCTGCGCGTTGGATCGCATAGCCTCTTCGTCACGCTCTGTGTTTTGCCTATACACCCTGCTCTGCGCCAAGATAGCCAGGTCGATCGAGAGCTGGAATGCCGCACACGACGTAAACTGCACGGGGCTGCTGCGGAGCACAAAGTAGAGCAGCTTGAAGCTATCACCCCCGAGCCAGCCGAGCAACACACTCGCGCGGAAGCCAGCCAGGCTCTTACGACGATGGTTGGCGATAAGCTGCGGAATCGGCAGTGTCGACTCGAGTCCCAATGCCACATACCCCAACACGGCGATGAAGGTGGTTGAGCTGCTAAAGATGACGTAGAGTAGCAGGAGGAGGAGCGAGAAGAGCGCGAGGAAGACGAGGTACGAGTTGTAGTCGGCCCACTGCCAGAAGTTAAGCGGTCGAGAGCCGGAAGGTTTGAGAGCTGCCATGAGCGAGCGCGTTCTCGACGAGGTGTTGGGTGGTGGCAACCCGCCTGCCGAGGTCGTGGGGTCGGTGGACGAAAGTCGACCGTACGAATTGCCCCTAAACAACGACCCCAACGTGACGAGCAGAGGTTGCTTATCCGCATACAACTGGTCTTCCTCCTGCTCTGCAGCATGCACATCCATCAGGTCGTGTGTAGTTGATCGCGAGGGTTGGGAGGTTTGCGAGGGTTGCTGATCTTCGTCGGCGTTAAAGACGACGCGTGCGCCGTCGGAGGAGATGCTCTTGCTAAAGCGCGTGACGGGCTTGAAGCGGATGCAGAGGTAGAGCAGTCCGAGCTGCGCCGCGATCATGAGGATGCTCTGGAGCAGCAGGGCGAATTCGAAGCGCTCGCCGAGCCAGAAGAAGCAGCGCGTAATGTTGGCCAACAGCAACACCGCACACACGTCGTGCGAGAAGCCGCGCGCGTCCTGCTTGCGATAGATCGAGTAGGCCTGGTCGGCGTACACCAGCGGCGCCCCAATCGCCATCCCCAAAGACGCCAGCGTAGACACACTCATCGTTTCCCAAATGCCAGACCGAATGTGGATGTGCGCCAAAAGATGGTGGTTGATGGTCAAAACCCAACACACACACACGCGCGCACGGGCTCCACCTTTTGACCCTTACCTCGCTCGACGCAATTTTTTCCACTTGATCCTTTTGCACACTCCGTTCGACCATCCCTTCAAACCACACACACTTTTGCTGCAACGGGAATGCATTGAGATCAGAGTCTGGCACTGGGTGCGGGGAGGGCCTTGGGTGCAGCAGCGGACAGCGTCTTGCTCTTGTCGCTGAAATCCCTCACCACGATCGAGCACTGGACGGTATCGCACAGCCTCTTAGCTGCGCCCTTGACGGCGGGTGGAAACAGCGTCAACCCCGCAGCCCTCTCGACCGTCTCGACGGGCACGGCAAAGCTCTCCAGCGGTGCCTCGTTGGGAATCACACTGTTCGGCATGACAAATGCCCCCATCACCATGCCGCTGCCCAAACCGACCTTGGCTCCAATCGCCTTCCACTCTGGCTTGGGCCCTGGTGCACCGTTGGCTTCGCTGGCGGTCCCTACGCCGAGGATGACTTTGGCAAAGTGGGTGGGGACGGCGATGTTGGGAGGGTTGCCGATGACTTCGTACGAGACGCGGAACTTTCCATCTGGATACTGGCGGGGCAGGTACAGCGGGATGGTGAAGACGTACAGGTCGGCGAACCTCGATGTGAGGCGGCGGACAAAGTCCTCTGTGTGAGCCCAGTAGTCGCGGTTCATCCCGGCACCCACCTGAGGCGCAATGTTGGTGAGCAGGAACGTCTCGTCCATGGCGAGCTGGGAGATCTTGGCGTCGGCAGCGGGGACCATGTGGCCACGGTCGTAGCCCGAGCGAAAGTAGTCGGCCATCTTGGCGCGGAAGAGCTCTGGGATCCGAGTATCCTCGCGGAAAACAGAGTTGGAGCGGTCCGGTTTCGGGCCTGGCGGACGCTGCAGCGCTGCAGCCGTCAGGTGCTCAGCCGTCCATGCGGGGTGGCGCAACCGACGGTCGTAGGATGAAACGTAGGCCGAGTGGCGAAGGAAGTCCGAGACAGGGCCAGGGTAGCCGGCGGGTCCGAGAGAGTCCGATGAGGTATAGCCCGAGTCGACGACGGCGACAGATGAGGAGGAGGGGGTGGAAGTGATGGCCGGTTTACCGGGGGTAGAGGGCTGGTCGTGCGAGATGGCAGCGGCGGTGGGCTTGCGGTTGGACGCAAGCAGGACCGCTCCACCAACTCCAACCGCTAGACCACTCGCAAAGAGTCCGGCTTGCACCACATACGACATGGTCACAGAGCTGTCCAGAGGCAAATGGTGCCGAGAAGAAAGGTGCGTCGCCAAATCGAAGCGGTGGTTTTTTCATCAGCTTCGAGCGCACTTTTTTTTTTTTTTTTTTGCGCCCTTTTCTTTTTCTTTTCTGGCCATTTTAGCGGGAGTTCAGGTTCAGGGTCCAAAAGACCAACACCTCCTGCTCGTCAGTCCATCCTCACTGCACGCCGTCAGTCTGCAATTGTGAGCAGGTCTTGATTCACAGCAAAGTTCATTCTGACAGCCAGCTAGAGCTTGTTCTCGCGGTACTGCTCCATGTCCTTGCCAGCATTGGCGTGCTTGGCGAGCTCCTTGGACCAACCCGGGAGCGCGCCGTATTTCTGCAACAGCTCGGCGAGTTCGGCGCGTTGTTCCCTCAGATTTCCCGGCAACTCGCCACGGTAGGTGCCTTCGAAGAGGCTGCTGAGTTGGGGGCGTTTCTTCTTCTCTGCGCGGCCCATTGCCTCGATGACGGTCTTGCGATGTTCGGCCTTGGTCTGCTCCTCGAGTGCATCGTTCCACCAGCCACGGTCGGTGAGGAAGTTGCGCATGCGGTGGAGCGGATTGTCCATCTGCTTCCAGCTTTCTACTGCCTGCTTGCTGCGGTAGGCCGACGAGTCGTCCGAGGTCGAATGGTGGCCCACGCGGTACGTCATGGCTTCAATCAGCACCGGTCGCTGCTCCGCGATCGCCTTGGCCTTGGCGGCTTGTACGGCCGAACGCACTGCAAGGGCATCGTTACCGTCGACACGGATGGTGAGCATCCCGTACCCCGGTCCGCGAGACGCAATACCATCACCTCGGAACTGCTCGGCTGCAGGCGTCGAAATCGCATACCCATTGTTGCGCACAAAGAAGATCACGGGGCTTTTGGTGGTGCTAGCAAGGTTCATACCCGCGTGAAAATCACCTTCGCTCGCGGCGCCTTCGCCAAAGTAGCAAACGACGACGTTGTTCTCCCTGCCCTTGGTCCTCTTGAGCGCATAACCTGCACCTGCCGCCTGGGGGATCTGCGTAGCAAGCGGGCTGCTGATGGTGTGAAAGTGGTGCTGGGTGCTTCCAAAGTGGATGGGCATCTGCCTGCCGCCGCACAGATCATCTTCGGCCCCAAACACCTGCGACATGTAATGGTCCATGGAGAACTCGCGCCACAGCAGTACACCGGATTCTCTGTACTGTGCAAACACCTCGTCCTTGGTATCGAGCCCCGCGGCACTACCGATAACAGCACCCTCTTCGCCGTAGGATGTCATCATGAACGAGATTCGTCCCTGGCGCTGGGCGTTGTACAGAATCACGTCGATCTGGGGCAGGAGCAGCATGGTTCGGTACATCTTGACCGCCTCTTGCTCGGTGATGTCCACCATCTGGTCCGTGACGCCGGGGAGGAGGCGACCGACACCGTCCATGAGCCGGAAGGTGGGGATGCCACCCTGGGCGTTCGAGTTGCCCGAAAGCTGCTTGGGCTTGACACGGTCGAAGAAGCTGTCGTTGAGCGAGGTGAGGAACACCGACGATGGATGGCCGGGCAAATGGCCCTGCGGCTCGTCGCCGTCCTTGCTTGCAAGCGCCGTGCTGGCAAAGGTGCGTGAGAGCATCGTCGAGCTGCTGGCGGTGGACGAGCGCGCGGTAGGGCACAGCTGACGCCCGAATCGCAGCTGGCGTGCAGCACGTGAAGTCGTCGAGGCCATCATCCTGATTTGCAGACTTTTGACCGGCGGTAGCGATGATTGCAGACAGGAGATGGTGGGGAAAGAAGCAGATGCGGGGCGGATCTATTCTTCGGCGCCTGTCCCGGTCTGGGGAAGGGTCGTCGTCCGTTTACCCCACACACCCACCCCCACCAAAAGAGGCGCTGCAAGCCGCGTTCGGTGCTCCGTCCGCCCTAAAGCCGATGCGCTGCCAACCTTGAATTGTCGGCCTTGACGGTCTGCCCAAAATTTCAAAATCAAAGCTGTTAGCCAATGAAGTTAAACATTGCTGGAGTGGGCGAAAATCGGTCGCGTGTTGTTCTCGAACTGCCAGCGAAGGACGGGGCGGCGCGCGGGTCTCAGAGATGCAGCGAGGGCGCGTAAGCGAAGCAGAGGCGAATCCGCAAGGGACCGCCCGAGACCCGGCGAGTGTGAGAAGGAGACCTGACTGAGCCATGAGCCGTTGGTGAGGGTTGGTGGCGTGGAATGGCGAGAGGCATGAGCGACGAGTTGGCCAGCTGCACACGCCTTCTTTTCATGGCGCTTGGGTCGTCGGTATGAGCATCGACATGCGAGCTGGGGAGCGATCGACCGTCGGTTGGGTGGCCGGCAAACGATCTGCAATTTACACGTTGGCTCGCTCGTGTCGCTGGCTCACAGAGCGATGGAGCGCTGGCTGGCTGGCATGGGAGGAGGCTGCATGCCTGCCTGCATGGCGTGCATGCATGTCTAGCGCGGTGTCGAGGCAGAGAGCATCGGAACCCTTTCGCTGCAGAGACTCTCTCTGGCGTGTTTTCGCCGCTGCCCAAAAAAAATTGACGACGCGCCAGCCAGCCGCCCCAAAAAGGGTTTGGCCCACGACGACGATTGAGGGCATCTCGTCGGTCTTGGCTTGGCGGGCTGTCTAGGCCCCGCCTTGCTCGCTTGCTTGCATTTTTGGCAAAATTGAGCTGCCTCGACCCGCCGCCCGTCGCCGCCTGCTCAAGGATCAGCTCAGCAGCAACAGCGGCTCAGTCAATCTGCTTCCCGCTCCGCTTCAAGCTCGGCTCTCTGCCTGCATTTTCCACGACCCTGGCTGCTGCCCTCGCCTCGCCTCGCTCGACTCGACTCGACTCGACTCGGCCATCTCGTCGTTTTGGTCGTCGTCGTCGCCATCCTCGCCATCACTCCCTTCCTCCATCAGTCCCGTCGTGGTTTCCCTTTTTCCATTTCCCCCTTTCCCCCTACTCCCTAGTCTCCCTTCCATCTCTCTCTCCGGTCATCGCCCCGTCTTCGTCTTCAACCTCTATCCCATCATCGCCATCACCCTACCATCCTCATCCTCGCCTTTGGCCCTTTTTTCTTTCTCACCTTCTTCGGCTCCCAGCCCAGCATCGGTTCCTCCTCGTTCGTCTGCGACTTTCGAACTTTTCCCGCAGCTGTCAACAATCCCACTCCCATTCGAGCCGCTCAATCAGCCCTTCGAAGAATCTTTTTCATCGTCACAGCATCACCTTTTCGCCCTCACAACAAGTGACACTATCCAAGAGAAAATCCTACAAAAACAGACGTCTCTCCTTCTCACTCCGTCACTCGACATCATCACCTCCCTTGCGCCCCATTGTGCCAGCGCCAGGTAACTCCTTCCTGCCGCCGCCCATCTCACCGCACTCGACAAAGCGGCCCTCCCATTTCACTGCAACATCGCCTTGTGATTCATTCGCCTGGCTTGATCTCCGCTTCCCACTCCACACGCAACCACTTTTAGCACCGGCCCGTCCTCGGTGCATTGCCAAACTCACTCCGCCCACCTCCGTCACAATCCCACTCCAGCCCACTTCGGTGCCACTACCCAACAAGCCACATCAATCTCGATCTTCTTCTCTACCCATCCGGGTGCCGATCCCGCTTCGTTGTCACCGCAACCGAGCGCCAACACTGCCACAACTTCGCACACCCGCTCAAACCTCTTGAGCCGGTACTCTTGACCAACTTCCACCACCACCACGCTCAAAAACCCCCTCCCCGGCCACCTCAGCTTTCTCACAGCGTTGATCGCAGCCGCCCTCTCCCACCAGCCTCGCTCTCGCCTTCAGTCCAACTTGCTCTGCCACGTTCGTCGAATCGCCCGAACTGTATACCTGCCCACCAGCAACCCTCAAGATTCCCATTGCTTCCACTCGACTCGCCACTCGTTCCGCACCGAGCTTCAATCAACTCTCTGCAAGTCTTGTATCAACACTACTCTTCCTCGTCTGGCAACGAGCCTCTGTAAACACACACTCCCTCACTCTCACAAGCTGAGCATCGGATCTCGGCCTCTCGCATCATCACGATGAACACTTCCAACCACCAGCAGTACTACGGCGGCAACGCCTACGCCAACCGCACCGACTCGTACGCACCCCTGCGTCCCGAAGGCCTCGGCCTCGGCTCCATCTTCCCTGGCCAGGACAGCGCACACGACTCTCGCCTTCGCCAGCAGCAGTCGCAGCAATATCCTTCGCTTCACCAGCACCACCAGCAGAACCAGCAGAACAATGCCTACCGCACTGCCGACTCGCTGCGTGACATCTCGGCGCTTCAGGCCAGCCTCGAGGACCAGCTTGCCGCCATGCGTCTTCAGTCCAGCCACAACTCGGACGCCCAGCTCGGCTACCAGAGCCACGCCGCTAACCAGGGCGGATACGCCCATCAGCACCAATATGCGCAGCAGCAGCAGCAACAGCAGTATCTCCAGATGCAGCTCCAGCAGCAGTTTGCCCAGCAGCAGGCAGCCGTGCAGCAGCAAAAGATCGAGCTACTCCGTCTGCAGGCGCTGCAGAAGCAACAGCAGCAGCAGCAGCTCCAGTACGGCCAGCAGCAGCTCTACAGCAACGGCAACAACAGCAACAACAACAACAGCAGCCACCAGCAGCAGCTGGCGGCTCAGCAGCGTCTGCTTCTCTCGCAGCTTCAAGGCGGACACGGCGAGCTCGACATGGGCTCGCTCTACAACACCACTGCCGCCTCTGCTCAGGAGCAGAGGCAAGCCGCACAGGCGAGCCTCCAAGCCAGCCTGCGTCAGCGACAGGTGCAGCAACTCTACCAGACCATGGGTCTCGAAAACGGCGTGCACGGAATGGCTCCCAACTACAACGAGTCGATCCAGCAACAGCAGCAGCAGCAACAACAACAGCAGCAGCTGCAGAACATCCTCAACCGCCACACGCGCCAGGTGAGCAACGAAGGCGCTGCACACTCGCGCGTCCCCCTCGACCAGAGGAGCTGGCGAGGAGGTGCGATGGCGGGCGAAGAGAGGATGCCCACGCCGCCCTCGCACCGCGGCAGCTCGCCCGCGTCTTCGGTGAGCGACTCGCGCCGTCCGATGCGTCCGTCGTCCGGCACGGCCGAGAGCATCATGTCGATGCGCTCGCGCACCATGACGCCTTCGATCGTCATCGACGACAGCGCCTCGGAAGGCTCGCGCGCCCACTCGGAGTTTGACCAGGTGGAGGGCGACCAGACGCCCGAGACGAGCGAGGAGGACCTCGAGGTGCACACGACGCCCATGAACAAGGCGGTGCTGGCCACCACACCGCGTCCGCACCAGATGCAGACGCAGACGCAGCTGCACAAGCAGGCCAACGGCGGACGCTACGGATCGCTCGGCCGGGCGGGTGCCAATGCGGGTGCCGGTGCCGGTGCGGGTGCGAGTGCAAGTGCGCCTACGTCGACCAGCTCGACGCCGCCGATGAGCGCGCCCAAGGCGATCCCGCGTGCGATCCACCTGTCTGCGGCGCCGCAGCACCGTGCGTTCAAGGCGAACGGCTCGTCGGACGGCGTGCAGACGATCAACAACGCCGGCCTTACGCTGCCCCCGATCCAGCCGCGGCGCCAGCCCAAGGGTCAGCCGAGCGATTTCGCCAAGGTCAACTTCCAGGCGCGCATGAACAGCCGGCTGCGCAAGGACGCCATGTCGAAGCTGTGCGCCAGTCCGCGCGCCGCGAGCTTTGGCGGCAATGGCATGAGCTTTGGCGCGCGCCTCTCGAGTGCCGGCAGCAACGTCGGCGGCGTCGGTGCGATCGCTGCGCAGCCTTGATCGACCTTGTTCTTTTTGATCCTCACTCCCTCGTTTGTTTCGATGATTGGGGAGGTTTCGTGTCTCGTCTCGTGTCACCCGCTTTCAAAGTGCATTTTGATGTTCGCATTCGAGGCTGCGATTGGGTCTGAGCAGGCAGAGCGTGTGCGGTGAGAGTGAGTCGCTACTTGATGCGCTCGAGTGGGCCGAGGGCAGACACCCGCGGCAAGGGCTGCGGGTGGTGGGGTTGCAGTTGTGCGCCTTGCACGCGCCGACGCTGTGGGCGGCGGGTTTACGTGATGCTCCGATAGCGCGCTCGGGTGGCGCGGCGCTGCAGCGGCAGCGAGAAGGAACAACTGAAAAAGAAAAAGAACCATTTGCGATTTCCCCTGCCTTTCGCCCGCCTTTTGCCCGCTTTTCGGTGACTCTGAACTGACGTGGACGGGCGTGACTCCACATTTTTTGGGCATTTTCGCTGCCTTATCAAAGGCGCTTCCGAGCCCTCCATCGGTCTTTGCAACGACCATCTCGATATCGACCTGCGCCTGCTTTGGTATTCAACATGGCCGCCACACGAGCTGCTCTCTCCAGCGCAGCCAAGCGACCCTGTGCGTCGCTCATGCTCGCCGCCTCATCCGCGCGCTGCGTGCGTCCGCAGCTGCGTCTGCTCGCCACCCACGCCGCACCCGCCACGGCGGCATCCACCAAGAAGCCCTGTGCCGACTACATTTCGCTCTCGCATCCGGATGGCGACGCCTCGCGCGGCTCCAAGATCGCGGACACGCTCGACCGATTCTCGCACTCGGTGCTCGCGACGTACTCGCGGCCGCAGCTCATCTTTACGCGCGGCAACGGCCTCGACCTGTACGCCGCGGCGGACCCCAACACGAACCAGGGCCACAACGAGCGCAAGTACCTCGACTTTTCCTCGGGCATCGCCGTCAACTCGCTCGGCCACGCCGATCCCAAGATCGCCCAGATCGCGGCCGAGCAGAGCGCCAAGCTCGTGCATGCCTCCAACCTGTACCACAACGAGTGGTCCGGTGAGCTCGCCGATCGTATGGTCAACCTCACCCACCAGCACGGCGGTCTGGGCTTTGCAAAGGGCTCCAAGCCGACGAGCCCGGACACCGCGGGTCTCAAGGTGTTCCTCGCCAATTCGGGAACCGAGGCGAACGAGGCGGCGCTCAAGTTCGCTCGCAAGGCGGCCAAGTCGCACCCGACCAAGGGCGGGGCGCACAAGACAGGGCTGGTGAGCTTCAAGAACGCCTTCCACGGCAGGACAATGGGCGCGCTCGCTATGACGCCCAACCCCAAGTACCAGGCGCCCTTTGCGCCGCTCATCGGCGACGTGCGCACGGGCACGTACAACGACGTGGCGGGCATCGAGAGTCTGGTGGACGAGACGACGGCGGGCGTGATTGTAGAGCCGGTTCAGGGCGAGGGCGGAATCTTCCCGGCGTCGATCGAGTTCCTCACGGCACTGCGTAAGCGGTGTGACGAGGTGGGGGCTATGCTGATCTATGACGAGATCCAGTGTGGACTCTTCCGCGCGGGTACGCTGTGGTGCCATAGCGAGTACCCGACTTCGGCGCATCCGGACATGGTGACCATGGCCAAGCCGCTTGCGAACGGGTTTCCGATCGGCGCGGTGCTCATGCGCGATTCGGTGGCGCAGCTGATTGCGGTGGGCGACCACGGCACGACGTTCGGGGGTGGACCGCTGACGAGCCGGATTGCGCACCACGTGCTGGGTAGGCTGGCGAGCAAGGAGCTGGGCGACTCGATGAGGGAGAGCTCGCATGCGCTGCTGGGTCGACTGCGCGAGCTTGTAGCCATGTTCCCGGACGTGCTGCTGGACGATGCGGCGGCGGGCAAGCCGAGTCCGCGTGGAAAGGGCTTGATTGTGGGTGTGAGCACCAGGGATCCCTCGCATGCGGGTAGGGTAGTTACGCTCGCCCGCCAGCGTGGACTGCTCATCCTCACCGCTGGCACCGACACCATCCGAATTCTGCCGAGCCTGACGGTGACGCGCGAACAGGTGGACAAGGCGGTGGACATTATCGAGTCGTGTCTGCTCGTCGTGCGCGACGAGATGCAGCGTTCGACCTCCACCCCCGTCTCTTCGAGCAAGCAGCAACAGGTCCGGGCGTTTTCCACATCTGCTCGCACCTCGGCAGCGGCTGCGGGAGCGGGGGTGGGGGGTGAGCAGGCATCGGCAGCAGAGATCCAGGCGGTGTACAAGCAGTTTATCGAGCTGGGTTCGTCGTGGCCCAAAGACCCACTGCGTCCGGACATTGATTTTGGAGCGTCGATCAGTGCAGCTGCGCAGACGGCGTTGCTTTCGGTTGCGTCGCAGTCGGCGGTGCATCCGGAGCAAGTCCACAAACCGCGTGGTGCTCCGCTTCCAGACCCGCTACCCGGTACGCGCACACTCACCAAGGCCGAGCTCGAGTATGCGCAGCAGAGTCTGAAGCTGCTGCGTGAGCTGCGCGACAACAAGGTGCAGCTCGAGTATCCGCTGCCCGAGAGCATGCTCAAGCCCAAGAGTCAGCCCGAGTACTACTCGCGTCTGATCCGCAGCATCGATCGTGCTGTCGAGGGCAAGAGCATCGCTCCTTCGTTCGCCCAACGTGTCAAGAGGTTCTTTGGTCGTGCCTAGCCTTGTCATCTTTAAATTGGCAGTTTTCTGATTACATGTGTTTGGTGGGGGGGAGGGGAATTAGTGTTCGATGGCTTCGATGTGGTCTGGATAGGTGCAGCCGGCAGAGTACCTGACTTGGTCCATGATCTTCATGGTGAGGGTGGATTCGGCGAGTGAGCACGTGGGTTCTTGGAGCTTTCCATCCCTTAGGGCACGGGCACAGGCATCTGCCTCCCAAAACATTCCGTGACCGGGGATGTGGAACTTGCGCGTCTCGTTCTTGCCCGTATAGACACCCTCTGCATCCTTCTCGTGGATCGTAAAGCTTTCCGGCCTGTACGGAGCCCAAGGCACCGTCAGATCCGCCTTCTCCCCCTGAACCAGCACCACATTTCCAGCCGATCGAATCGTCATATTCGTAGTCGCCACACCCTGCGCACCCGTAGCGTTGAAGTTGAGAACCATCGTTGTAAACTCGTCCACCCCCGTCAGCTTGGACTTGATCACGCTGCTGGATACCTCGGGGGCGGTTTTGTTGTTCGCAGGGTCGGCGTAAAGTAGCAGCATTTGCCAGGTGAGGGCGTAGATGCCCAGATCGAGTAGGGCGCCACCACCGAGTTCGGGGTTGAAGAGTCGATGTTTGGGGTCGGGCTTGAACTGCATCCCGAAGTCGCTAAACACGCGACCCACCTTGCCGAGCACCTTTTCATCATGCACAAGCCGCTGGATCTCCTTGACAATAGGGAAGAACCGCGTCCACACCGCTTCCATCAAGAACCTCTTGTTCTCCCTTGCAACTGCGATGAGATGTTCGGTTTGGGCCGCGTTGATCGTGAACGGCTTTTCGCAGCAGACATGCTTCCCGGCGCGGAGCGCAAGGAGCGTGTTGGCGTAATGGAAAGAGTGCGGTGTGGCGACATAGATAATGTCCACCTCGTCGTCGGCTACCAGCGCCTCGTACGAGCCGTACGTCTTGGCCGACTCGGGAGAAGCGCCGATTTTGGTGAGGAATTCGCCGGCACGCGAGGCAGAGGTGGACGAAGCAACGGCCACGATCCGATGCTCGACGTCCGACACCGATCGTGTCGCAGGGTCGGTGAGAAGGTCCTTGGCAAAGGTCTCGGCAATCCAGCCCGTAGCAAGAATGCCCCACTTGCAGACGTATGGAGAAGACATGGTCACGATAAATGCAGCTGAAGAGGTGGGGAAAGATGGTGGATGTGGATCGTCAAGCTCGCCCCGCGCGGAGAGAGAGAGAGAAGGGGGGCGGCGGTCAGTGCCACATGACGTCGTCCCTTCGATCTCGCCGAAAAGACGCCGTGCTTCGGGCCGAAATCACCGAGCCAAGTTGTTTGTACAGAAGGCGTAACAGTTAGAACTATTTTCCGGCTCATTTTTGATTGGAAGCCTCGCATTGGTTCGGAAGCGGAGACGCGCGTTGGGTGGGCTCCGGCTGTTGAAAGTGACCGGCTGTCTCGGGTTCCCCACACATCGCCGCGTATCGGACTCGCTTTTTGCCTTCCCTCTTCCACACCGCACACCACTCGCGATCGCCGACCATGTCCAACACCAACGCACAAAGCACAGCTGCCACCACAGCTCCACCACCAGCACCGTCCGCCAATGTAGACGACGTGGACGATCTCGACGACCTCGATGGTGAGTGTTTTGCCCGGAATTGCGTTGGCAAGGTGGACATCCGCTGACAGTGTTGTTGCGTGAATAGACGTGCTGGACGAGTTTAACGCGCCTTCTGGATCGACACAAGCCGCCGCCGCTGGTGCTGCTGGAGAGGCGCCGAAAGCCCAGTCCAAGCCACAGGTGGAGGATGCAGCGGAGAGCAAGGTGTCGGGAGGAGAGGCGGGGGAGGATGTGGTGTCGCAGGATTTCGCCAAGGAGCTCGCCGAGGGTATGCAGGCGCTGATGAAGGAGCTGGGTGGCCAGGCGAATGCCAATGGCGAAGCGCTCATGGGTGGTGGCGAGGGTGCAGCGGCTCGTGAGGCGGGTGCGGCGGCCGAGTTCAACGAGGAGGAGCTCATGCGTCAGTTTGAAGCCATGATGGCCGGATTCGGCGGTGGCCCCACGACTGCTTCCACCTCCACCGCCCCCGGATCGTCGTCAGCCCCAGCTGCCGGCGGTGCCTCTGGATCGAAGCCGGCGAACTTCAACGATGCAATCGCGGCGACGATGGCCAAGCTGAAAGAGAGCGATGCGTCTGCAACCTCGTCCTCCGCTGCCGCAGACAACCCATTCGCGGGCCTGTCGGGAGCTGAAGGCGAAGAGATGGCCAAGCTGCTCGCCGCGCTCGGTGGATCGGGTGATTTGTCCGGGCTCGAAGGGGCGATGGACAATCCGGAGCTGACCAAGATGCTCGAGGGCATGATGGACGAGCTCATGTCGCGCGAGATCCTCTACGAGCCGCTCAAGGAGCTGCGCGACAAGTACCCCGCTTACCTCGCCGGCTCCGACTCGCGCGACATCTCGGCCGACGATCGAAAGCGCTACGAGCAGCAGTTCGCGTACATCACGCAGATCGTCGCCGTATTCGACGATCCGAAGTACGATGCCAAGGATGCCCAGATGGCAGCGAGGGTGCAGGAGCTCATGAACCAGATGCAGGACTGCGGCTCGCCGCCCAAGGAGATCGTGGGCGATATGCCGGCGGAACTCGAGAGCCTGCCTGGATTCGGCGGTGCAGGTGGCAACGAGGAGTGCACCATCATGTAGCAGTCGCCGAAACTGAATCTATGGTCAATCGATCTATTCGCACAAGTCCATGCACAAAAAGAGTGCGTGCAGGGGAGGGGATTTTGGAGCTCTGGCGGCGTGAAAGCCGGCTCGAATAGGCAAGTTGGGAGGCGAGCGCACGTGACGCGCCCGCACGCGAATCCAAGCCGGATTCCAACACGCGCAACAACCCCAGCTCACAGCGGCGTCCACTCTGCCGGTCACATCACACTTCGAAGGTCAGAGTGGACTGTCGTGCAGCTAGGTCACGTACACAGCGAGGGTTGGAGATGGAGATGGAGAGTGGCGTCGATGACGACGGCGAGGGCAGTGCTTGAGGGGCACAAGTGAAGAGAGGGGTGGGCGCGATGAAATAGCATCAAAGAGAGCCCCTGAGCCGCGTGTGGCCAATACAAACGGCTCGCCCGCCAAATACAGCGCCCGAGAACAACACCAATTCAAACGCGCCCCTTTAATTTTTCCACTTTTGGACTTTGGGGCGCGCTGAGAGAAGGCGCTCTTCTGCATAGCCTCCGCCGCAACCCTGCAGTCCACTTGCCGTGCAGCGCTGGGCACCTCCTCCTCCTCCACCCTCGCAACCAAAGCTGAGTCGATCGCTATCTTTCAATTCGCCCACCACCATCAACCCGGTCAAGCGTCAACACGCACCCACCGTCCTTCAACGTCAACGCAGCGCACGCATACACCCTCGCTCCGTCATCACCACTTACGATTCACACATCGCACACACGAGCGTCCAACTTCTACTGTATGCACGACCCATAACGACACACAGCCATGATGGATCAGCATTCCAAGCCGGCGCTCCCGGCTGCCAGCCCCAACGCACGCAACAGCCCCTTTGCCTACCAGTCCAAGTACCTCGAGCGCTCCGCATCGCGCAGCAGCACCTTTTCGCTCGCCTCGCCCATCGACAGTACACAGCGCATCCCAGCCGCAACGCCGCTCCAGCACTCTGGATCAGTCCGTCGCTTCCCCGCCCCTCACCGTCACACCGCTTCGCTCGATCCGCAGCGCGCAGCAGAACTACGCGCAGCAGCAGCGGCGGCCGCAAGCGCATCGCCCACCACCGCATCCTCCGCACACTTTGGCTCCAACGGCAGCATCTCCAGCTCCGGCTCCAATCCTTCTTCCCTCGCAACGACCACTTCGCCAGCATCCGCCGCCACCTTCAGCAAGGCCACCTTCCCAGCCGCATCGCGCGCCGCCACTGGTCGTCCCGTCTCCATGCCTCCCGCACCGCGCGACAACCTCTTCAACTCGGCCACCGTCGGTCGCGCTGCCCGTCCTTACTCGCCCACAAAGGATCCCTACGATCGCGCCGTCTCCCCGACCAAAGAGCGCAGCCGCGACTCGCCCCTCTCGTCGCCCAAGAAGGACGACGCCTCCTGGATCAACTCGCCCTCCACTCCCACACAAGGCAGCTTCTGGAGCCACGGCGCACTCGGCACCAGCGGTAGCGCCGCTCCCCACGCTCCCTCCCAGCTCCACCTCGGAGGCGTCAAGGACCTCAAGCGCTCCAGCGTCGGCGCTCTCAAGATGATCAAGAACTTCACCCAAAAGACCGACGACCTCTCCGCCCTCGGCGACCAGCACGGACACACCCGCATGACTGTAGGCCGCGCAAGGGGCCAGCGAACCCACAGCATCGACGCCAATGCCTCGCCACTCGCAAACTCGCTCAACTCGCTCAACCTCGAGCCTACCATCGACGAGGGCTGGCACAAACCCGGTCGCCCCGGTCGCATGGAGAGCGAGGACCAGGAGGGCGAAATCGTCCTCCCCGGCATCACCACCGGCGCAGAAGACGTCGCCGGCCTCCACGGTCGCATCCGTCTCGCGCGCGCAGACGGTCCCGGCACCATGGCGCTCGGCCGCCCCTCGGCCACCACCTCCACCCTCCCCCTCACCAGCTCGAGCAAGTGGATGGACACCCAGCGCCACCTCCTCCAGGCCTACGAGTACCTCTGCCACTGCGGCGAGGCCAAGGAATGGATGGAGCTCCACGTCGGCGAAGACCTCGGCCACGTCGTCGAAATGGAAAACGAAATGCGCGACGGCATCTTCCTCGCCAAGCTCGCAAAGACCTTTGAGCCCAACTGCGTCCCGCGCATCTTTGTCCACCCCAAGCTCCAGTACCGCCACACGGACAACATCAACTACTTTTTCAGCTTCATCAACCAAGTTGGCCTCCCGCACTTTTTCCAGTTCGAGCTCACCGACCTCTACGAAAAGAAAAACTTCCCCAAGGTCGTCTACTGCATCCACGCACTCAGCCACGTCCTCGCTCGCCAGGGCAGGGCGCTCAAGGTCGGCAATCTCATCGGCAAGCTCGAATTCACAGACGACCAGCTCCAAAAGACTCAGAAGGGCCTCGACGCCTCGGGCGTCGCCATGCCCTCCTTTGGCGCCGTCGGCAAGGCGCTCGCAAAGGAGATGAACATCGAGCCCGAACCAGAGCCAGAGTCCGAGCAGGAACGCATCGATCGCAAGCTCAGAGAGAACATCGATTCGGTCTTGGCGCTCCAGACCGCAGCGCGCGCCTTTGTCGCTCGTATGCGCTTTGCAGATCGCGTCCAGGCCGAGATCCTTCGCCGCAAGGAAGAGGAAGCCAGGGCCGCTGCCGCTGCGGCCGCCGAGGCGGAGCGCCAACGCCGCGCCGAGGAGGATCGCATCGTCTCGCGCTGGGCACCCATGCTTCAGGCACAGGTGCGCGGCTTGCTCGCCCGTCGTCAGTACCACCGCAAGCACGCCGCACTACACACCAGCACGCGCACCTTTGTCGGCCTCCAGGCAGCCGTGCGCGCCAAGCTCGCGCGCCAGACCCACGTCGAGCGCGTCAAGCGCGTGCATGGTGCCAACAATGCGCGCGCCATCGAGCACTTCCAGGCGTGCGCACGTGGCGCGCTCTACCGACGCCACTTCTTTGCCAGCATCAAGGCGCTCGACAAGCACGAGACCGGCGTCGTCGGTCTGCAGGCGCACGTCCGCGGCCGCCTCGCACGTCGCGCGTACGAAGACCTCATCTACCGCCTCGCCGACTCCACCGAAGACGTCATCAAGCTCCAGGCCGCATGTCGCTCGGCGCTCGCCCAACAGAAGCTGCTCGCCACCATCCAGGGTCTGCGCCGCTCCAACCACGCCATCACACAGGTGCAGGCGCAGATCCGCGGCGTGCTCGCACGCAAGGACCACGTCCGCATGCGTTCCGCACTCCAAAAGGTCGAGGTCAAGGCGGCCGTCGGCGGGCTCCAGTCGTTTGCGCGCGCCGCCCTCGCGCGTCGCAAGCACCAGGAGCAGAAGAAGCAGCTCGACTTTGTCACCCCGGACGTCGTCGGCATCCAGGCCGCCATCCGCGGCATGATCGCACGCCAGGACTACGTCTGGTGGCGCAACCACCTCGTCCAGAGCGAGCCCGTCGCCGTCCACCTCCAGTCGCTCATCCGCGGCACGCTCGGCCGCCGCCAATTCTTTGCGCGCCTCCGCCACTACCACGACCACATGGACAAGGTCGTCAAGATCCAGAGCCTCTTCCGCGGCCGCCAGCAGGGCGAGCAGTACCGCTCGCTCACCATGGGCAAGAACGTGCCCGTCGCCACCATCAAGAACTTTGGCCACCTCCTCAACGACTCGGACGCCGACTTTGAAGACGAGATCGAGGTCGAGCGGCTGCGCAAGCTCGTCGTCCAGGCCATCCGCGAGTCGCGCACGCTCGAGTCGGACGTCTCGGAGCTCGACACCAAGATCGCACTGCTCGTCAAGAACAAGATCGGCATCGAGGAATTGATAAAGGCCAAGAACGAACGCGGCCTGCTCGGCCAGCGCGATGCGGCGGCGGCGGTGCAAAAGCGCAACTCGGTGCTCGTGGCTGCCAACGACCCCTTTGCCGACCATGCGCTCGACCGCGCCTCGCGACGCAAGTTTGAGCTGTACCAGGAGCTCTTCTATGCGCTCCAGACGCGGCCCGAGTACCTCGCGCGCCTGTTTGCGCGCGTCGGCAAGATCGACATGGCGGACCGCGACAAGCGCCAAGTCGAAAAGATCGTGCTCACGCTGTTCGGATACGCGCAGAAGGCACGCGAGGAGTTCCTGCTGCTCAAGCTCTTCCAGCGCTGCATCGACGAGGAGCTCAGCCTGGTCTCGACCGTGCAGGACTTTATCCGCGGCAATGCGCAATTCATCAAGCTCGTGGCGCAGTATAATCGCGGCACGCGCGAGCGCAAGTATCTGCAGGACGTGCTGTCGCCGCTGGTGCACGACATTATGCAGCAGGACGGCCTGGATCTCGAGACGGACCCGTGCGCGATCTACCGCGCGACGATCAACCAGGAGGAGATGGAGACGGGCCAGCCGTCGCGCCGGCCGCTCGAGGTGGCGTTCAACGATGCGCTCGCCGACCCCATGGCGCGCACCATCTTTATTCGTCACTTGCAGTCGCTGCGTGCCACCACCGAGGCGTTCCTCTCGGCGATCGTCGCGTCGACGCGCAAGATGCCGTATGGCGTGCGCTACATTGCGCGCGAGGTGTTCCGTGCGCTGCAGGCCAAGTTCCCCGCCGAGCCCGAGGAGGCGCTGATCAAGGTCGTCGGCCACCTGGTGTACTACCGCTACCTCAACCCGGCCATTGTGGCGCCCGAGGGCTACGACGTGGTCGACACGATCGTCGGGCCGGTGCAGCGCAAGAATCTGGCCGAGGTGTCCAAGATGCTCACGCAGATCGCCGTGGGGCGGCTGTTTTCGGACGACAATCCGTACCTGCAGCCGCTGAACGAGTACGTCTCGCATGCGGCCGAGCGGTTTACAAAGTGGCTGCATGCGGTCATCGACTGTGCCGACGCCGAGATGCAGTTTAGCGCCGACGAGTTCCTCGACCATACCGTGCAGCAGAAGCCGGTGATCTACATTTCGCCCAACGAGATCTACTCGATGCACGTGCTGCTCACGCAGCAGCTGGAGCATCTGGCGCCGCATGCGGACGATCCGCTGCGCGTCATCCTCGGCGAGCTGGGTGCGGCGCCCGTGTCGAATACGCAGGAGCTCAACTCGGCGCGCGATAGCGAGATCACCTTTGAGCTCGTCTCGCGCATGGCGACATTGCAAGACCCGGAGGCGGAGACGAAAGCTCTGTTTGTCGAGACCAAGCGCTTGGTGTTGTCGCTGCTCAAGGTGCAGTCGGGCAAGACGCTGGTGGATGTCTTTGTCGCACCCGTGACGGATAAGGAGGAGCTGCAGTGGGAGGAGATTGTCTCGCTCGAGGTCGCCGCTGAGCGACAGCGGCAGCGCGGGCAGCGACCTCCTGGCATTCCGCTGTACGGAGGTGCGGCAGGGGGGAGGTTGGAGGATGTGCGCCGGTTGAGTTTCGCCGAGCTCAAGGCGCGCACGCTCGAAAACATGCTTCAGCTCGAGCAGCTCGGCAAAGTGTCTCGGGCGAACAAGTACCAAGACATGCTGAACGCCATTGCGATTGACATTCGGAACAAGCACCGAAAGCGGATCCAGCGGTATAACGAGAAGCAAGCCATGCATGCGACGCTCAAGACGCTGGGGGAGAAGAAGTCGTACCTGGAAGAGCAGATCCACTCGTACCACAGCTACATCGACGCATCGATGCAGACGATGCAGGGCAGAAAGGGGAAGAAGAGGTTTGTGCTGCCGTTTTCACAGCAGTACTTCCACCTGCGCAGTCTCAAGCAGAACGGTGGCAAGGTGCCCAAGTTCGGCTCGTACAAGTACTCGGCTGCGAAGCTGCTCGAAAAGGGCGTGCTTGTTTCCATCGATGGCGTCGCGAAGACCCCCGCCACGGATGCAGCAGCGGGCGGTGGGGGGGAGGTTAGTTTGACGATTTCGTCGGATCAGGCGGGGGTGTTTACCATCGATGTTGTCAATGGCCCACACGCGGGGGTGGCCTCGGATTTGAGGATCGAAGACCTGCTAGAGGCGCAGTTCAACAACGCCACGAGTCTGGCGGTGCTGGATGGGACGGCGCAAGTCAACGTCAACCTGCTCGTCCACCTCATCAACAAGAAGTTCTATGCCTAGAATGTGGAAGCCAGACGTGGACTGTTTTTGTATTGTAGTAAAGTAGCGGGCCCGCTCGGAATAGCGATTGGCCTTTCACAAGCCCTCGGAATGGTTTTTGCGGGGTGGATTTGCTGAAGAGCTCGAGGATGGTGTTACTGTTGTAATCCTGGTCATTGCGACCGACAAGGTCTTTGGGTCTAGGCGGGGCGTATGGGGACACTGTCACCTCGAAAGTCTACACCATGCTCAACATGGCTTTCGGCTGGTTCGGCAAGTGCCACCTCCACAGCCCGTGACGAGTATATCGCCGCGGCGGAGGCTTGCAACGAGACCGTATGCGGCCGACGTCTGGTGGAAGAAGTAGGCTTCATCTTCACCCGCCCTTGGCAAGTATTACTCGACTGGAGAGGTTGATTTTCAGTGCTCAGTAGAGGTGCTGCCATGGCGTGCATCAACGTCCCAACCTCGGCAGTTGATCAACAGGAAGATGTGCGCCTAGGACATGGACGCCAACGTGGACGCTTTTTTGTACTGTTGTTGTAGCACGGCACGCTCGGAAACGCAATTGGGCGTCGAAGAATGCGTCGATTGCGAGATGGGTGGCGTGGTGCAGAGTTACTAGGTCGACGTCAAGCTGCGCGTTGCCTAGCAACAACAAGTTGCATGCACAGACTCGATTAGCTTGGATCGTAGCGCCCCACCTGGAAAAAAAGCGTTTGTCCTTGGAGAGTGGTTCGACTGTCCGGATGGGCTGGTCTCACAGCTCGCGCCGCGGTGTGCGTCAACGTCCAATCGGCTCGTCCATTTGATCAACAACAAGTTCCTACGCCTGATGCCTTTGTATACTAGTTTTTTTGCGCACAGAGAAGGTTCGGAATAGCGATTGGCCTTTGAAGATCGTCTTGTACGGTGTGGACTCAAAGACCTCGCTCGAGGCGCAGCTCAATACCGGCGTGCGTTTGATCAACAAGCAGCTCTATGGCTGGACGTGGAACCCAGAAGTGGACATTTGTATCGCAACGGCGCCCCGCTGGAACAGTGATTGGCCTTTTGGAAACGCGGGTCGACTGTGTGTTGCTACCAACAAGAAGCTCTGTGCCTCGAGCCACTGCATGCTGGCTTTTTGCACAGGGCTCGCTCGGAATAGCGATTGATCTTTTCGAAATGTCGTTCGACTGTAAACGCACGGTGGGCGGGCTGGCTTCCGAAGTCGAGGCGGCGCCACCCGACGTGCACTGTATGCTCGAATCGTAGCTCGGCTGGCGATTGGCCTTGAAGAATGGTTCGACCAAGCGAGGGTGCTGGATTCGCAGAGCTATGGTAGAAGCAGGGCCACGAGCGTTCAATGTGAATCCTGCTCTTGCGATCGACAAGAATGTCAATGCCCAGTTTTCGACAGTGCCCGCTCGAATAGCGATCGGTCTTCGAAGAATGCTTGGACGGTACGATCGGATGAAGTTGTTGCACAGGCAGTAGTGGGTGGTCAATCTCTCAATCAATGGCAGCCTGCAAACCTTTCTCCCGCACAGCTTAACCTCAACAACTCCCTCTAACCCATCCAATGCAGATGCACCTTCTCAAGCGCTCAATCGCTTTTTTTTAAAACATGCTACCAGCATCACAAGTCCGAAGTTCGCTCTGCCCCAGCTAGAGGTGCTTGTCGTTCGCGCGAGCAGCTTCTCTCATGAGCAAGGATGTTTCGAAAGTTTACCGACCTGGCATGCTGAAATCGTAACGCGCTAGCGATTAGCACAAGCTCTTATCGCATTGCATCGTGCGGGAGCGGTGCACGTACAATGCATGCGGCGCTAGAATCATCCACATGCCAAAAAGCTCTTGTGAGCATCGTTGCTCGAGAATGCTCCAAGCCCTGGCTGCCAACACACCACTCGCGTGGGGTACTGCATATCTTCCAGATCATAAGCCGAACAAACACCACCCTGCCTGCTCGATTTCGGGCATTTCTCGACGTCTCAGCATGCATCTGTCCCCACGCGCGAGAGAACGCTGTCTTCCACCGCCAAATCGATGCTTTGAGAAGCTCGGGCTTGATGCAAGCGCCGATGATTCCTCCGCGCTGCTTCATGCGAATCCCCAACTCAACCACAGCAAATCATCCAGCATCCAAACAGATTCTCGGTGCGCATCCCGTAAAAAGCACACCTCATCCGCAAATGGTATCGCGTCGCCACACATCCTTCCCTCCCCCGCTTCAGTTCCAATGAGCTTTTCACTGCCACACGCACACATGGTCGCTCAACCGGCTGATGTTTCATCGCCACACTGGGTGTTCATTCGTCTGATGAATCGCAATTCCACATCTAGTTGCGCTTGCGTTTGTGCGCGCCATGGCCCGACCGGTTCCGACCGTGCGCATGGTGTCGATGTCTTCCATGCTGCTGCTGCTGCTGCTGCTGCTGCTGCTGCTGCTGCTGTTGCTGGCTACCGGCCGGTTGCGGGGCGGTCTTCCTCTCGGCCTCGACGGTGTCCTTCCAAGTCAGATCGATGGCTCGGATGAGGGTGGCGTGCGGGATCTGCATGAGACGCGCATCGATCGCGGCACGCACGTGTGCCGGCGCCACGCCCGCGTCGAGCGGCAGCTGCAGCAGCGCCAGCATCACCAGCCCCGGCCACGTCGTGCTGCTCGTCAGCGTAGCCTGTCCCAGCACGTCCGCAAGACCCTCGCCCGAGCCCGCGCTGACACCAGCACGCTCGCCCTTGAGCAGCCGCAGAACCATCTCGACATACGCGCGTGCCACGCGCGCATCCCGCTCGCTATCCATCTCCACCTCGGTCGCACCCTGCTCCGTCTTGACTCCTACAGCGGGCTCGACTTCCTCCTTCTTGACCTCCACCAGCGCGGGGCGTGGGCGATTGCGCAGCAGATCGTCGACAAACTTGCGTCGCTCTTTCTGGCTTCCGATCAACGACTCTTTGACCCACTCGTACAGCACCGTCGTCATCGACGGCGGCGGATCCGGATCCACCACCTCCACCTTGCCAAACCACACGTGCTGCGCGGCTTCCACGCCGCCCGAACGCTGCTGCAGGTTCGCCAGCAGATCATCCACCTCGTTCTTGCGCAGCCACGCCGGCTCTGGCAGCGGCGCCGACGGATCAAGATGCACGAGCAGCGTCAGCTCCGCGCCCGCATCCGCCTCGTCGCCGAGCCGGAAGAAAGGCGGAAGCTCTAGGTGCCCTCCGTCGTCTGCGCCGCTGCTCGCCTCAGCGCTTGGCCCAGCGCTCTCCCACGCCGCCGCAATCTCGCCCCGCGTCAGCGCAGTGTAGTTGTCCTGCCCCTTGTCGCGTTTCTCGAGCAGCGTGCCGCGGCTCACCAGATACTCGTCGCCTTTCTTGCGCGCCGCTTGGCTGGCTGCGCGCGCGGCAAGGAGCCGGATCTCGATCCAGTGCTCCGACCGGTGGATCTTGACCGACCGCACCGCCTCGGCGTCAATCGCCAGCCGCTTTCTGTTGGCTGCGAACGAGAGGAAGATGCGGTTCAGCGAGAGTTGCGGCGGGCCTTTGGACTGGGGGGCCGCATCGGCAGCCTGACGCGTCTTTCTGGGAGTGCCGTCCGTCGAGACCGCTTCTGCCGCATCGTTGGCAGGTACAGATTCTTCCGTAGCCTCGTTGTCTCTTGCGTCCTTCGTTGGCTCCTCCTCTTCTGTCTTGACAGCGGCTGCTGCTTCGGAAGCTGCAGGCTGCTCTGCGGTTATCGCGTCGGCCGGTGCATCGACAGCCACCGAAGAAGTCTGTTCCATCGGCTCGTCCTTCACCTCCTTTACATCGTTCTCGCCCGGGGCTGGCATATTCTCGCCATCTGCAAGCGCCGTAGGTGCGGCCGCCTGCGCGTCGCCAGTCGAGTCTTGCTCATTCACCGCGACCTTCTCTTGGACTTGTTCGGATCCCGTCGGTTCATCGAGACCGTTCGCTGCAGGCGCGGCTGTCTGCTGGCTCTGCAAAGGTTTGTCCTTCGAAACGCTCTCGTGAGATGCAGCCGGCATGGCAGCAAAGCAAAGGCGGAGCTTGGTAGACTCTCGCAGCGCAGCCACAGCTCGATTTCGGCCAGATGTGGCCGCTGCTGGACTGGGCTGCGATACCTCACCTGCTAGCTTTGTGGGTGGTTCCTCGCTCGGCTCTGCTTTCGGGGCTTCCAGATCGGCAGAGTCCGCGATGGGCTCAGCACCTGCATTAGCCTCAGCCTCAGCATCAGCCTCGGCATCTACCTCAGCATCACCGTCCGCATCTGCGTCCGCGTCCAGATCGGCATCCGCAACTGCTTCTGCATCTGCATCGGCGTCGGCGTCAGCGTCGTCATCAGCATCAGCATMAGCATCGACGTCGGCGTCTGCGTCTGCGTCGGCATCAGCATCAGCATCGGTGTCGGCATCAGCATCAGCCTCAGCGTCGGCGTCGGCGTCCATGGTCGCATCAGCTTTGTCATCAAGGCCGGCGTTATCACCATTGTCCGCGTCAGCAGGCTGCTGGTCCTCGCCAAGATGCTCCTCAGCAGACGAATTGGCAGCTGCAGCGGTCGCCTCTTGAACGACAGCGCCCAAGGCGTCGGCAGCGTCGGTCTGTGAGTTTGGCTCGCTGCGTAGGGAGACGTCGGCCGCCGCGGCCTCCGACGAGTGGGGAACCTCAGCAGAAGCATCCTTTGGCACGGCCAGAGGGCTGGACCAAGACCAGTCGAGCTCCTTGATCTCGAGCCCAAGGATGCGAAAGTCGGTATGCGCTCTCTTGTGGCTGGCGCTGCTTCCAGCTGCGCCGTCCTTGGTGGAAGCACCAGCGGCGGCCTCGGCATCGTCCAAGGCGTTGGAGCTTTGGGCACGCTGACGAGGAGCTGCGCTGCCAGCCCTTGAGCCGGAAGCGTCGGAGCCAGGCTGTGCTGGATTGTTCCTAGCGCCGTTCGGGCCTCGTGCGGCCTTGATGGGGATCATGTTTTCCGAGCTGAATCCCGGCTTTCTCACGGAACCGGTACCGGAAGCGCCCGACGCGTCTGTGCGCCGAGTGTTCTTGTCACTGTGTACGGAGCTGGCAGAGGAAAGACGGCGCCCGTTGTGAGCCCCGCTGCCTGTGTTGGCAGCGGGGCTTGAGCCGGCGGGGCCCCTGATGTTTCCTGGAGGAGCGTTCGGACCCCACGCCGGAGTCGGACCATTCTGACTGCGTGCTCCACCGGCCGAGGCGATGGGGTTGGCTGGCAGTCCGGCTCGTTGAGCAGGTGTGCCTAATGGCAGGTTGCCACGCTGCTGATTTCCGTTCCTGTTCTGGCCACTACGGTTCGCACCTCCGACAGATCCTTTTCCTGAAGCACCCTTGCCTCCAGCTCCCCTTGAGCCCCTATCTCCTCTAGCAGGGTTCGATGGGAGGCCGACTCGACCAACAGCATTAGCCTGGACTCCGCTGCCATAGGCAGCGGGTCCAAAGGGGCCTTGCTGACCTTGAAAAGGCGGATGGGAGTTTGGAGGATGCATGGCGTTCTGGGCCTGCCAGCCGTATGGCTGTTGTGACGCCGGATCAGCCAGAGGAGGGGCAGCGTAACCCCCCATGGCACCAGCCGCGGGTGCATATGGAGGCACTGGAGCTGGCCCGGATGCAGAAGGAGCCGGGTAGCGGGGCTTTTTGTTAGGCGGACCTGGCTGGACACCTGGAGCGTAAGCCCCCGGCCACGACGATGCAGATGCATCGTTGGGACCAGCATTGGGCTGTGGGGGTACGGAAGGGCTGTAAGCGTGGCTCTGAGCTGCAGCATTGTGCTGATGCTGCGAAGAGGGGGGCTGCATGGCAGAAGGCTGGGACTGGTACGGATAATGCATGGGCTGCTGCGGCTGGTGGGGGCTGTAGCCAGCCGCCTGGACGGCTGGAGGGGAGGCTGCAGCGGGACCTGCCATGGAGCGATACGGAGCCGGCTGTGTGGGCTGGTGAGACTGTGGGTGTTGGGGTTGCTGCGCCTGCGACGGTGGTCGAGGAGAGCCATAGTGGCCGGCGGCAGAAGGACCAGCGGCGCCGGACTGTTGGGGATAGCACTGCTGCTGGCTCCACTGCTGATTCCACTGCTGATTCCACTGGGGCTGGTGAGCACTAGCGGCGCCTGGTCCATTCATGTTGGAAGGCGGAGGCCGAACCGGCGCCACGGAGCCATACCCATAATTCGAGTATGCGGCTGGTGGGGAAGGTCCCGACGAGGGAAGCGGGGGTGCGGGCCCTGCAGGTGGTGGAGGCTGACCGTAAGCTGGAACCTGGTTTCCTTGAGCCTGCGCGTTCACGCCGGTGGCATAAGGATAGCTGCGCTTCATGGCACGCCGATGCTCTGCCTGCGTCGAGCCCCTATACCGAATCTGGAAAGGTGGATGTGTCTGCGCCTCGCCGTGACGAAGGAGAGAAGAGAAGCCGAAGGAATCCAATCTGAGTGCCCAATGGCAATGCGGAGCAAGGACAGATCAAGCGAAATGATGCGCAAAGGTGATGTGAACTTGAGATGGATGGTGGGTTGGATGGAGGGCAAGAAGTAAGCTGGGGGCTACTTGGACCCCTGCCTGGCGCGTGTTGCTGATCGCTCAAGAAGGCCCGTGAGCTCTGGAAGGGACCGCTCGCTCTGAGCCGGCCGGAACTGCTGCTGTGCCTTCTGAACGCAGATGCGCGGGTTTCGGAAATTGAGTTGAGGAGCAGCCGACTGCGAAGCGCTTCGAAAGACGCGAACGCGGGCGCGGGCGGAGGAGCCAAAAATGCAGCGCGCCCAAGTCACTCTACTCGCACCGTTGGGCCCGGACCCTGGCCACCGCACCGTTGGCAGATGAGGTTGCATCGGGCCGCGTTTCCTTCATGAGTCGACATCACCACAAGAAGGACGACGAATCAGCGCTGCACCTGAGAGGAGCACCCCATAGCCATAGCCGCAAGACCACGATGAGCGCTTAAGCTCAAGCTCTCTGCGCAGCTTTCATCCGATGCCAACCAGCCAGGAGCGTGTGCCATTCGCACCATGGACGGTCACAACGGCTGGTATGCCGGCCAGCAGCCCCCGTCGCAGCAGCCTCTGCAGCCTCGACTTCAACCGCCGCATGCTGGACCAGGCTCCAATGCTCCTTTCAACCCATATGCACCATCAGCACCAGCATACCAGCAGGTCGGCTCACCTGACCGCCTGTCGCAACCGATGCATATGAGTCAAAGCGCAGCACATCACTCGCCGGCCTATGCGTACAAGAGCGATGTCAACATGGACGGTCCAAGCTCTCTCGCCGGATCGAGCTTCTCGTACGGTCAAGCGCAGACTCAGCATCAGCAGCCGTCTCCATATCCTCCGTCGCATCAGCAGCAGCTGCAGCAAGGGCATCAGTATGGCAGCGCTTTTCCCCAGCCCACCGCTTCATCGAGCGGATCAGGCGCACGCCACCCGTCGAATGCAGCGTGGGAATACGCCGTCGCCTCGAGCCCTCCTGTGCAGTCACGCCCATCGGCATCAGCGCCGACGCCCCACAAGCACCAGCACGGCATTCCCCAGCTTCTCTCGTCACCCTCCAACCACTCGAATGCCCAGCCTTTCCCGCAGATCTCCGCAATGCAGCAGCACTTGGCCTACGACTCGCCATACGCTGCATCTAGCGCTGGCAGGCATCGAGCCTCGGTCTCGGAATCTCCCGTTTCGGACGTCTTCCCAAGGGGTCCGTCGACGGGCAAGACGTTCGATCTTATGGCCGGTCTCGAACCGCCGTCGCCGGCTTCGCCGACACGCCGGCCATCCCACCAAAACGCAACGATCAACTCGATGCACAACGCCAACGGCTATTACGAAGGCAATCACGGTGAGTGGCCCGCCTCTTCGTTGCCAGAGGATCAAGCCAGGACGTCTGCTGACCCAAAGCTCGGAGCTTCCGCTCCTTTTCCATGCTCAGGCTTCGGACCGAATCCGACATCGACTATGCAACATGCCACGGTGCCGCCATATGCACAATCACCCGCTGACCCGCACAGCGCCGCTGCCCACCAATTCTCGCAGCAGTGGCCGCCCGCACACCAAAACGCAAGATCACAGCCGCACGCTTCCCGACCCTCAGCGCACGCTGCCGGCCCCGGCCAGAGCCCAAATGTGACTTCCTGGAATTCGCCTCCTGGAGCTTATTTCAACGTTCCGCCTGCGGGCGAGCCGACTCGTGCGGCTGCGCAATCGAGGCCGCAGTCGTTTGCTGCCAACAGGTAAGTCCGCACCGCATCGGCTCTTCCACGCTGACCGAGAGCCAGTCTTCTGACCCGAGCCTGCATTCTTCCTTCCGCTTTCCGCTTCCCGTTCTCCGCTTCCTTCATCGTCGCGCGATCGGTCTTTCCGCCTGAATATTTGACACGATCGCAGTGCGCCGCAATTCTCACCGAGCATGATCACAGCAGACGTGCGGTCCGCATCGCAGCATCCACACGCCGTCGCCAGCAGCAGCGTCGGCCAGCTGCCGATGCGGGCCGCCGCACTTCCCGCACCGGTCGCTTCGGCAAACAGCCTCGATGCTGCGTGGGGAGTCCCGTCATCTCGACAGCCCGCCGCCGCGCGCACGTCTTCTTCGTCGCTCGACACGAGCGCACAGCATTCCATGATGCCTCCCCGGGCGGAGCCTGGCTCGCCAAGCCTGGCTATAGCCAGACACCACTCTCACGCGCCGAGTCACCATGCTCACTCATCTTTCCACCCGCATGCTTCGTCCTCGGCCGCCTCGTCCACCCTCGATGGCGCCATGGCAGCAACGGTTCGCAGCGCTCCGACGGTCAACCAGCCTGCTCCCGTGCCATCAAATGCGCCGGCACCGGCAAAGGCGAGCCATGCGGCCAAGAAGAGCAAGCCAAAGCAGCCTAAGCGCACTTCGACAGGTCAGGCACAATCGGACCCTTCCGATCGCATTCATGCGCCGACGGCCAACACCGCGCGCACCGGACCCTTCTCAGAGGCCGATCTCCGACAGCCAACCAGCCTTTCTGCGGATGCGTCGGCTCTGCCTCAATACGCATCGCCAAGCCAGATCTTTGCCCGACCACCGCCTCCGCAAGCGATGCCGTCTGCGATGCCGTCCCAAGCCACGCAGGAGATCCGCATGCGCTTTTCCGACGAGCCTCAGACTCCGCCTCCAATGCCGCCGCAGTTTTTGACGGTGCAAGAAAGTCCGGACCCCTTAAACCTCCTCTCCCCTCAAGGTCACTTTTCGCTCTGGCAGCATCCCAGTAGCGTTCCCGCACCGCCTCGTCCAAACTTCGGCAACGCATCCAACGAGCAGCCTCAACTGCCACGAGGCAATGTCTCTCAGATGCCTGCACCACAACCCCCTCTCGCTGCCTCGTCGGGCAAGCGCAAGGACATGCCGTCGCCAGACAAGCCCAAGAAGAAGCGCAGCAAGAACCTGCAATCCGAGCCTCGGCAGCCCGCCTTCAATCTCAAGGTCGAGGACCTCTCACCCACGCCCGAACGCGAAACCGCGCCTTCGATCGCAGCGTCCAAGCCCAAGAAGCCCAAGAAGAAAGATGCCGACCGGGTCAAGCGCGAAGATGAAGATATCAGCGCGATTCCTCAGGCCTATGTCGAGATCCCCGCGTTCAACGCAGACAATCTCTCACCAGCATACCAGCTCGACCAGGCACCTTCCGACAAAAAGAAGAAGAAGAAGAGGCGCGGTCGCAAGTCGTTCTCCGATCTCGTCAACGCCATCGTTGAGGACAGCGACTCGGCCATGGATGCAGAGGGAAGCGATTGGGACGATCTCGACATTCTCGACTCTTGGGATGCTCCCGCCGCACCCAACGCCGAGCACTCCGCCGAGGGCCCCAAGAGCCTCGCCAAGATGAGCAACGGTCCCGTCAAGAGCTCGCATCGCAAAGTGCCCGTGGCCAAGGTGCGCGGCCTCATGGAAGACATCTTTGAAGCCGACGACTCTCTGCCAGACCGCGATGCTCTTCACGACCTCCTGCCAGGCCAAGCCATCTCTGCGGCCGCCGATCCTTTCTTTGAGCTGATCGAGTCGCCTTCCCACGCAGGCGGCGAATCCAGATCTCTGCTCGTCCTCCGTGCTGCTGTGCTGCAGAAACTCCTCAAGCTCGTCGTCCAATGCTCGCGTCCCCACGCCGAACTCGCAGCCATCTCTGCCAAGGCACAGTCGGTCACCAATCCAGGCCTCGCAACGCTTGCTGCTGCCGACCTCACTCGGCTCTTGGCCATTCTCGAGCGCACCGTGCGCGTCGGCGAAGATGTGGATCCCTTCCCATCCCAGTCCCAGCGCGCTCCCGCCTCGGAGCCAGTCTCTCCGACCAAGTCAAAGAAGGCTCGCAGGGCCGAGAGGCAGGATCAGTCGCCGTCAAAGACGCCAGAGCCTTCCGCCACGCCCGATCGTGCTCAAGGCGAACCCAATGGAGAGGAAGCAAGTACCCCCAGCAATCGCAATGGTCCCGCCTCTGAGGAGGAGCTCGACAAACTCAACGCCACCTTCGCCGTCTTGGACCGAGCCGTTCTTGCTGCCGAATGCAGTCTCGCAATCCTCACCGGCGACGTGCTGCCCAAGCAAATCCTCTCCGAGGAGCACATCCGCTCCTGCTTCGAGGCAGTCAAATCGTGTCTCGACAGAGTCGTGCTTCCTTTCATCGAGGCTTGCTCGGGCGGCGCTGCAACCGCCCCGCATCCCAATCTCGCCGCGCTCATCGACATCCTGGCGCCGCAGAAGGCGCGCAAGAAGAAAGGCGCCGCCGCGACAGACGAAGCCACTTCCAGCATCGGCATCATTTGCCGCAACAGTCTCTCCGACCTGTTTGCGCATCTGTGCTCGGCGCTCTTCTTCGTCCACCGCATGGTGCGCATGCCGTCCATTGCACTGGCCGACTCCATCATCATCAGCGCCGTCTACCTAGCGCTTGGCCCTTTCTTCGTGCTAGAGCCAGAGCCTGCGAGCGGAGGCGGAAGCAGCGAAATGGCCAAGGCGGCGGCTCGCGGAAGATCGGCGCTCCTCTCCCTGGGAGGATCCAACTCCATGAAGACTCTGCGCCTTCCAGCACTCAACCTCCTGCGCAGCATCTTTGCAAAGTCTGCCGATCAGAGGCAGTGGATGATCGAAGAGATCCTCACCTCGCTCACCAAGCTCACCGACATGAAGAAGAATCGTCGTCAGTACAGCCTTCGCAACGGCAAGGGTATCCACGCGATCAATGCACTGCTACTGCAGCTCATCCAGGCAGCATCGCATGGCGTCGCGAGCTATGCGCGCTCCACCGCAGATCGACTCGAGCGCAAGAAAGAGAGCGACGCTCTCGGCGAAGCTGCCGATGCGGCCGACCAGGAGGGCTCACAAGTACTCGAGGTGGTCATTCAAGCCTTCAATTCCCACTTAGAGCCAGAAACCAACGAGGCAAGGGAGGCCGAGGTCGCCATCTGGAGACGCGGATTAGAGGGCGCCAATCAGTCGGCTCGGTCCATCGCCGGCTACCTCATGCAACGCATCGGCCAGGTCAAGGTGGCCAAATCGTCCTCCGAGATGAGCCACGCCTACGTGATCGAGTCGCTGATCCAGGATCTCCTCAGCGCTCTCTTCCTGCCAGAGTGGCCTGCTGCCGCCTTGATGCTCAGCGCCTTCTGTCGCGTCTTCGGCACCTACTTGGAAGATCCAAGAAGCCATCCGGACGCCAAGGGCGTGGCGCTTGAGCAGCTCAGTCTGGTCGCCGCAAGAGTGCGACAGTCTCAGTTGCAGTTGCAACCGACACGCCACGACCGCGCGAGCAGCGCTGACGAAGAAGTCAACGAAGCCAATGCCAGCACCGAAGCGACCGACATGGTCGCATCACAGCTGGAGCCGCCCAGCCCGACCAAGCGGCCCAAATGGACGGTTTGGGACTACCTCTCGATGCTCCGGGCCGTGCGCGAAGGAGATCGAACTGCCATCCGCGAATTCGTCAAGGCGAACAAGTTGATCTCGGTCTTCCTGGCTGACCAGAGCAACGAGGATCTCTCCACCGAGGGCGCGCTCGAGTTCCTGCTCGTGCAGGCCCAAGGCGAACTCGCCACCGCATGGGCAAAAGCCGAGGAGGACAAGCGCGGTCTTTCGGAGTCAGAAGGCGATCACACGGTGCAAATGGCAAAGCTGCAGCTCTTGTGTGAGGAGCTCGACGCCGCGATGCACGCTCTTTCCGAGCTGGATCCTGGGTCGGGCGACGTCAAGGTGTCTGCATCTGCCTCGGACGACAAGATGCTTGACAGGGCGACAGACCTGTCCGAGCGCGTCCTTCTCGCCAGCAGCTCCATGATCACGTATGGATTCCTGCGCGACCTCCTGGTCGAGGGCCTCAACAATTCGCTCATCGCCAATCGCAGCAAGGCTCTACGCGGCATCGACCGCATCGCTCAGGTCGACCCCGACCTGCTTGACGAAGACGCGATGCGCTCTGCCATCGAGGTCCGCCTGCGCGATTCCAGCAATGCGGTGAGAGACAGCGCCGTGGCTCTCTTCGGCAACTACGTGCTCAGAAAGCCGCAGCACATCCCCAAGTACTACAAGCAGCTGGCCGCGCGTGTGCTTGACACGGGTTTGTCGGTGCGCAAGCGCATGGTGCGCCTTCTCAAGAGCATCCACGAGGCGACAGATGATCAGCGCATTCGCATCGACTCGTGTGCTCGCATCGTTCGCTGCGTCAACGACGAAGACACGGTGGTCCAAGACATGGCTGTGCTCACGATCGGCGAGATGTGGCTCGATCTCGACATCGATGCCCGACGTCTAGGCGCCCGACGCAGGTTGAGCCCGTTGCCTAATGCGCCTTCAGCGTCTGCTGAGCCAGAGGCTCCTCGCCCGGAAGAAAGCAATGCGTCACAAGTCGGAGCACAGGACGAACCCATGCGAGACCATGACGCGCCGCCCGGGGCGGAAGAGTCGCTTGAAGGCACGGAAGCGGATCAAAGGGTGGCCGCTACGATCGAGATCATCATGGCGGTCGCTGACTTGATCAAGGAGCGACCCTCGCCGCTCGAAGAGGTGTTCCGACGCCTCTTCAAGGACAAGAGCGAAGCAGAGGCTGCCGAGCTGCACGCCAAGCTGCAGAAGCTCGGCGACTCGATGATCGACAGCCTGGTCGAGTCGAGCGGCGCTTCGAGCGTCGATACCGTCAAGCGTATCCGCATCGTCCAGCTGCTCGTCTCCACGAATCCGGCCATACTCACCATCTCGAAGGCCAAGCTGCTGCTACCGTATCTCAAGGCTGCCCAGACGAGCGAAGAGGTGCAAATCATGGACTTGCTGCTCCGCATCTTCCGTTCGTGCTTGCCGCATATGCCCAGAACGGCTCTGGCCTTCGCAGAAGCACTCGAGAAGAGTCTGCGCCCGCTGGTCAATCGACCGCCGCCCAAAGCCGGTCTGCACCTTCTTCAGGAGCTCATCGCGTGCTACTGCGCGGTCATCACGACCCACACGCACAACTTTCGCCTGCTCATTCAAACGCTCAAGGCATGCTTTGTTCGAGTACAGTCGATGCGGCAGATGGCACTCAAGGGCCAGAAGATCGAGGACAACAAGGCTTGGAGCACGCTCATGTCTCTCACAGCATCGCTATGCGAGCACGCCAACTTTGACGAGATGCGAAAGAAGCATCCAGAGACGGCAGCCGAGATCGACGCGTTGAGCAAGCGATCGCTCGTCGACGTAGTGTCGGAAGCCCTACTTGACATCCACAAGACGGGCTCCGAGATGGTCCGCTCGGTGGCCTTGCAGAACCTCGGCTTCATCTTCCGTGCCCATCCAACGCTGATGACACGCCCGTCGATCACGGACATGATGGATGGCATCTTCGCCTCGGGCTCGCTGCAGGATCGCGCCACGCTACTCAAGATCATGCTCGACTTCCTGAGCGCCGACGCCCTGCGCCGTAATCCGGACAACGCAGTGGTCAACGTCGGCACGGGACGCCGCAAGCCGGAGAACCCGGACGCAGGAAGCGTCGATATGACCGTGCTGGTGGGCAACACCGAGACGTTCGCGGACACGGGAGTGGGCTCGGCCATGATGCAGCGCTACTCGGAGGACGTGCTGAAGGCGACGCTCGAGGTTTCGAACGCCTCGCTGCAGCGCACCGCCATCGACATTCTGCGATTCACCGTGCTGCAGGGCCTCTCGCACCCGATTCAGTGTGTGCCGTACCTCGTCTCGCTCGAGACGCTCGAGGATCGCAAGCTCCGCAGTCGAGCCATGGAGCTGCACAGCCATCTGGCATCCAAGCACGCCTCGCTCGTGCAGGCGCGCTTCCTCGACACGGCGCGATCCGCATTCCGGTTCCAGCTGCAACTGTCGGTCAAGAGCGACGGCGACTTGCGGGGCTACCGGGTGGATTCGGTGCCTACAGCGGTGCTGGATGCGTGGTACAGCTTGCTGCGCGACCGACGCGCCACGCGGCTCGACTTTCTCAAGCAGATCGTCAAGGCGCTCGACGTCAATACGGCGGCGTCGGACTGCAGCATGCAGGAGGTGCTGTTTGCGCGCTTCATGGCGGACAACCTGGCCACGCTGGACTACAAGACGATGGAGGAGCTGTTTGTCGTCATCGGCGAGCTGCGCTCGATCCTGGCCGTGTCGGGCATGCAGGTGCTGTACATGGCGCAGCCGCATCTGCCGCAGCAGCAGATGTCACTCAGTGCCGCGCCGACCGCGTCGGCCGAGGACGGCACCAAGACGCCGCCTCCGCCCGGCGATGCACTGCCCGGCGCCGACCTGGTGAGCCCTTTCCAGCTCTCGCGCAATCCGTGGCTGTCGGGCGAGTGGCAGCTCGAGCTTGCGAGTGACGCTGCGCCGTCGTTGGCAGGCACGGTGAATCCGATGCAGATCTTCGGCCAACCTGCGACGTTAGGCACTTCGAACGACGCTGCAGCTAGTGGTGCGGCGGCAGCCAAGGATGACGACGAGGCGGCATCGGCGTCGAAAGCGCAGGTGGACCCGATGGCGGTGGCGCGCATGTCGATCGTGGCGGGCACGGCGCTGCTGCTGCGCAACCATCTGAAGCATCTGTACGGCCTGAGCGAGGCGCGGTGTGCCAAGTTCAATCCGAGCAAGAAGCAGAGTGCGGGTGCGGACAAGCCGGCGACGATGCGCGCGCTGGCGGACCCGATGCTCGCGGCGCTCGACCTGAGCGCCATGCCGTGCGGGCTGGACGAGGTGCAGAGCCTCGACGATGCAAAGAGCCAGCTGCTCGCGTATGCCGCCATGGTGGAGAACGAGGGCACGCTCATGGAGCCCGATGATCCCGATGCGCTCGATGAACTCGCTCTCTAGCCTCTCACAGTCAAAGCAGACATGTTCTTACAATCTCATGATCATTTTTCTCAGAAGCAGGGCGGCTGTGATGTTTTTTATTCAAGCACTGTGTGAAGTGCAGTGTTTTGGGGGCCCGTGTTCCACTGTCGGTGTTCGAGGCAGTGCGGCCGCGGAGGATGATGCCTGGTTGGATTGCGGGGTCGAGACCGGAAGCAGGAATGGGGGAGCGGGTTGGGGGGTGTTGCCAATTACAATGATCCCAAGCGAGTTACGAGGTAGAATGCCAGAGGAAGATTTCTAAGCCGAGGCGGCAGCGGCGGGCTTGTTCTTCTTCTTGGTCTGGCGAACGGCGGTGGAGAGGAGGGCCTTGATCTTGTCGTCGGTGACCTGGTTTGTGGGCTTGAGGTTGTTCTCGTTGGCCCAGGTGGGGGCCGGGGTGAGGCGGATGGCGCCCTTGGAGTTGACGGCGACGGTGAAGAAGATCTGGGCGGTGATGGCCTTCTTGTCCGAGTCCTCAAGAACGTGGAAGGGGGTGAGGAGGCCGTGCTTCCAGCACTCCTGGACGCCGATCCTTGCGCGACGCACGTCCTCGAGGCTCTTGAGGTTGAAGGGGAAAGAGGCGGCCTTCTTCTGGATCTCGGAGAGCACCTTTCTGGAGGTCTGGAGCTTGAGAAGGTAGGTGTTGTTGGTCTTGCGGTAGATGGTGGTCTTGCTGTCGTCCGAGCGCGTCTTGCCGTCGGCCGAGGTGGTGACCGAGATGTCGACGCCGTAGATCTCGTCCTCCTCGAGCTTGACCGTGTCGGGCCTCGAGCCGGGCTCGGCGTTGAGGACGATCTTCTTCTTTGCGTCGATCTCGTTCTTGGCAAACTGGTTGGACTGCATGCCCTCGACGGCCTTGCACTCGAACTGCTTGATGGCAGCCTCGATCTCCTTGCTCACCTCGGTGTTGAGCACGCCGGGCTTCATGACGCGGATGGCGACGTCGGCAGCCACAAGGGCAGCCTTGATGGCATCGGCCGCACGGCCCTCGACCGGGTTGGAAGCATCGGCACCAACAACAAAGGTCTCGGCGCAGATGGCGGGCAGACCGTCGATGTAGGCACCGAGCTGCACCTTGACGACATCGCCCTTCTTGAGCGCGATCTGGTCCTCGTCGGTGGGGAGGGGCGAGTAGTTGCACACGACGTTGTTGAGCGAGAGCGTGGTGGGGAATGCGATGCCCTTGGCGATGCTCTTGCCCTTGTAGACGGCCGAGGTCTCGTCCTCGAGCACCTTGTCACCGACGGCGCACAGCTCGAGCACGGTCTTGCCCTCGGCAGCGGCGGCAATGACGGCCTTGATGGCCTTGGCCGAGATCTCACCCGCGACCTTGTACTTGGGGAGGATGGAGTCGTTGAAGCTCTCCTCCTTCTGTGCGGCCGGAGCGGCAGCGGCCTTCTGTGCAGTCGACGACATGATGGTGATGGATGTGATGCGGGGGGAGTTGGGAATGAATGTGGTGTGAAGACAGATATGCGCGAGCGCTGCGGCGTGACAAAAGTCACTCTCGACTCGATTTGCGAGCCTCGAAGATCTGCAAGTCTTGCGGCCGACAGCGCAGCTGCACAGAACCCAAGAGCTGAGCCCGCAAAGTTGCTCAAGCCCTTCCGCTTTCTTCTCATTCCACACTCTCCACGCCCCGCCAACGCGAAGAATTCACTCCTTTTCGTCCGACTGAAGAAAACCCACACCAAAGAAAGAGAAAAAAAAATCAAAGGAGCCCGAGCCTGCTCTGACGTTGCAGTGCAGCTTGACCTCCTCAACCACAGTAGTGGCAGCACCACTCAACCCGTATAGTGTCTTGCCATTCAACAACGCTGCGACACACGCTCCTCTGTATGATTGGAATGAAGTAAGAGTGCAAGCTGAAGAGCAGCAATCCAAAGCGTGCCCGTACCAGCAAGTGATCTTCGGCGGGGCGCTAGGTTTGAAAAAAGTGGTGATTCTTTGGTCACGAACAGCGGTATAGATGTACAATGTTGCTGCCACTCAACAACAAGCGCTTCGTTAGCGTAGTTGGATTATCGCATCCGTCTAATACACGGTGCCTCAGCACAGCTGAGTATTTACAACGGAAGGTCACTGGTTCGAGCCCAGTACGGAGCATTTCTTTTTGCACTTTTTTGGCATGAGCATGTCAAGGAGTCAAGTTGGTGGTGCACACGGTTGGCGGAGAAATATAGAGACAACGAGTATGCTATTCCACTCGACAGTGCGAACGAGGAGAAATATACGATGTACAGGAGCATGCGAGATGTGTGCAGCTCGAGGCATTCACACCTTGAACACCTTGAGCGGGAGGCCGTCCTTTGGCTTCATGGTGATCAGGGCGTCCATGACGGGGCTCTGGTCCTTGGAGATGGGTTCGAAGCGGAAGTTGGAGACGAGGATGCAGATGGTGGCCTTCATCTCGAGGTAGCTCATGGTGCGGCCGATGCAGCCGTGTGCGCCTGCGATGAAGGTGATCATGGAAAAGGTGCGGTCGTACTTTTCGGGGAGGTTGAACCACCGCTCTGGCTTGAACTCGTCGGCATCAGCACCCCATACCTCGGGGTCCATGTTGATGGCACGGTTCGAGATGGGAAGCAGCGTGCCCTTGGGGATGTAGACTCCGTCGATGTATGATGCCTTGCTTGCGCAGCGCACCGTGCGGGGCACGGGCGGCGTGATGCGCATCGACTCGTTGATCACCGCATCCAGGTACGTCAAGGCCTTGACGGCCGAGTAAGGCGGACGCTCGTCCTGGTCCATGAGCTCCTTGCACTCCTTGCGCAGCTTGTCTTGCGCCTCGGGATGCGTGGCCAGATTCCACAGCGTCCACGAAACACCGGAAGCCGTAGTCTCGTGTCCTGCGCCCAGGAAGGTGAGCACCTGCGTAATCATGTTGCGCTCGGCCTCCTTGAGGCTCTTGGGCTTGCCGTCGTTTTCCGAGAGGTACGTCTCTTCGATAATGTCGATGATCGCCTTGGACTGGCCCGCTTGAGCCGCACGCTCGCCCGAGTTGAGTTGCTTGTGCAGGATCTGCTTGGACACTTTCTTGATACGGTGCATGCCGTTGAGCAGCTGGAAGAACGTCTGCGCCGCCGAATCCTTGCCGAACCTGTTGAGTCCCCACTCCCATCCACTCACGTCCGACGCCCAGTCCAGCACCGTGTCGCCAAAGGGCAGATTGAGCACGAGGTTGAGACGGGCCTGGTTCTGGCCGTTCTGCATGCTGGTCACGGCGTGGTAGGCGCTTGCCAGCTCGTTGTCCGGGTTATTGACCGAATCGGCATCGTAGCCAAACGCAGTGAGGCAGATGATATCGAGCAGCGCCTTGTTGACCCAGGCATCGCAGTCGATGATCGCATGCTCCTCCGACGACTCGTCGATCTTCTTGCGCAACACATCGACGAGCGGATAAACCTTGTCGTAGTACACTGGGAATTGCTCGATGAGGTTGGTGAGCGAGAAGGCCGGGTTCATGGTCTTGCGCATCTTCCTGTGCGTGTCGCCTTCGACCGTCAGCAGACCGTACCCGGCAATGAGGCCGAGCAGCTTCCACGCCATGGATGGTTTCGGGTAGCTGTACGGATCCTCGACCAGGATCTGGCGCAGAGCCTTGGGCCGCATAAAGTGCACCGCCTCGCGACCGAACATGAACGTGCTGCGGAAGACGCCGTTCTCGGCGTACTTGCGCGACCACTCGATCTCGCCCACCGCACCGGGCTTGGTGATAAACTCGTCCATGTTGCCGATGAACAGCTTGGGCTTGGGCCCCTTGAGATGGCGCAGCGGCGAGACGTAGTAGTGGTAGAGCGTGGTGTTGTAGATGATGCGCACGATGAGTGCGAATACCAGCAGGCCGAACAGCAATGCCAACGTGCCGATTGCAGCCGCGACGTAGCCGAGCGGCGTCTGTGGAGCATGTCGCTGTGCTAGGGCTGCGAGCTTGCCCAGCGCCGAGTCGCCCAGCAGCGACGAAGTGGTGAGCTTGTACTGCATCCTTGTGAAGGCACCGTCGAGAAGCGATCGAGACAGTCCAGAAGCAGCGACTTTTCCAAGCCTGCCGAGTGGATGGAATCCAGGAACGGTCGGTCTACTTATAGTAGGTCGTGCGAGCACAGGCGGAGACAGGTAGGACGTGCGTGAGTGCGGGGGAGGGCTTCCTCCGCCAAAAAAAAAGTAAGGGCGGTAACCTCGGCGGATCGTGAAAGGTGCGAAATCTCCACATGCTCGAGGTCCGTGGGTGGGGGACGGTGCGCAACAGCGTCTCGGCAGACTCTTTCGGCGCCGAGCTCGGCACCCAAAAAGGTCCAAGCTGGCTGTGCTTGTCACAGACTCGTCTGACAGAAGCCATCTTCACGCTCATGCCGCAGGATAAGCTCAAGCGCAGCCTCACCAACTGCGCACACGATTCTGCTTTGACAGCCCTTCGAGTCTGACATCGAGCATTTACGAGTTGCGCCACGTTTGGCGCTGTCGAATGCTGTGGCAGAGCAGCCATGCTGTGCTCAGCGAACTGCTGTCTGAGCGCGCAATCTGCGAGTGAGGTAGGTGGCAGTGAAACGCGAGCGAGGCGCGATATACCGAGCAGATATGCCGATCCTGTCATGCGACCGCACGCCCTGCTCTTTGCGCTCTGTCCTGCTGTCTGCATCTCGTCCAATAACTTGCCGGCATCCATAACCTCCGAGATCGATTTGCGACTGCGCCAACGCATCGCCCGTTGCTGCGCAGAGAGACTCGACGGAAGTTGTGGAGCGAGATGCGGGGTGGTTGCCACCTCTCGCCTGGTCTGGTGGAACCCACCGCGCACGCCTCTCTCCGCATGCGAGCGGTGGACCGCTGCGCCCAATCCGCTGGGTTGGAATGTGCAGCGCGATTCGAATCGCCGACTTGCCTGTAATTTATGCAAAGAGTGGGAAAGAAGCAGAGGACGAATCGGTGATCCCCATTCCTGGCCGAGCCTTTTTCGACATCGCCGTCTCAAGGGCCTTTGATTTCCACACTTGCCGCTTTTGCTTGTGCTGAAAAGAACCCCAAAAATATGGCCAATGAATTGAGGTCTCAAAATCCGAGGCGAATTCGTCCACAGGCGGCGGCGTCCTGTCCGCTTCAGGAGGCACGACTCTCACCGACGGCTTCGACCTACATCCGTGTCCAGAAGAGGGACACGCGCCAGGACGAGAGGAAACTGCATTGCAATACGGGATCCCAAATACACTAATCAAGACAAGAAAGCTAACCAAGGGGCGACGGGATCAAAAAGCGAGCCTCGATGCCGGCCTGCGCTGCAGAAAGGCGCTCAGTGCCAATGCTATGTCGCGTCGAACGGGACCGAGACGTCCGGTCGCCCACTGGCATCCTGACGCGCGACCTCGGGATCTTCAAAGGCAAAGGGGAAAGCGCGATGCTGAGATCATATTGCTGCGCCTTCCGCCCAGCCTGTGGAACGCCTTCCGGAGCCACGCTCACTGCCAGGATGCAAACGACTCGGGCAAGGCGTCGTCTACTTTCGACACGACCATGGAGAGAGCATCGCGACGAGGGCAGTTCGCAATGCAAGACTCGCGAGCTTGCCTTCGACCGGCCGTGCCGTACATGACAGCGACGCTGTCCAACGTGAGCGACGAGCGACCCGGGCGTCTGCTGCCATGGCCCGGCGCGCGCGTGCAGAGCCGCAGAGAAGGGGGATGCCGAGTTGTTCCAAAAATCTTGCGAATGAGAGCGCGGTCCGAGGCATACGGTGGGTGACGACGACAGAGTAGAGACGGAGTGGAGACGGATGATGTGCACGCTGTAGGAAGCTGCTGTAGACGCTGGGGGAAGGATGATGAACCGCACCGGTGCTGGTGTCTAGTCTTGCATCGCATCGTCTGCGTTGACGACGTGCTCTTCGCGACCGAGCGAGCTGCTCTCCTTGCCGGGGCTGGATCCAGCTCCGCTGATGGGGAATGCGCTCACTTGCGGGCGCGAGGCGAGTCGCTCTGCTCCAGGGACGTTGACGGGACCGGCCAGGCCACCGGCTTGCTGACCAGGAAGGGAGCCGGGAGGCGAAACCGCGTTCGCGCCGGGCGAGGTGACCGTCGAGGCGTGAGGGATCATCTCGGGGTTGGGGATGGCGGTGCCGACCGACTGCTGCGGTGCCTTTCCTGCCTTGGAGAGCGCATAGTCTCCCGAGTCAAAGTACTTGCGCTCCTTGAGCCTGTTCTGCAGCAAGTCCTTCTTGGGAAGCTTGCCATAAAGTCGGAAGAGCTTCTGCTCCTCCTCGTTGAGCGACGAGATGTCGACCTTGTTTCTCTGGGCGGGCAGCATGGCGAGCGGTGATCGCGAGCGTGGCGTGAGGATGTAGGCGTGGAGTGCTGCAACAGCAAGATGAGAAAACGACTGCGCACGGCGCGTGAGTTCTTGGGAGAGGCTTTGGACGGAAGGAATGCGTGCGTGCGCAAGGTAATGATTGTGAGCGAGTGGGATCAACGAGGGTAGGCTTCCGATGTGGATGTAAGGGTGGTGAAGGAAGATGGTGGGCGCGGTTGTCGCCGAAACGAAAACCTTGGTGAGGATGGAGCTGCTACGGTCCTGCATCTGCTGCCTGGCTCGCTCGGCGGGCTCAGGGTTCACGGCATCAATCCGCTGTCTATCCGTCACTGTCTCTTTCCGCTCCCTCAAACTCTCTCAGCAGCCAGAGACGGGTCGAAGTGTGATTTTTGAGAATTGCTTGCCAGCTCCACCACAGCGGCCTCCCTCCGAATTCAGTGTGCTGAGGGATGCGAGGCTAGGCGCGGTGACAATAGGCTGGCAGGCAGGCAGGCAGGCAGGCACTGGATTTCCCCTCGTCCCACGGACCACTTCATGCGCACTGGCAACAGATTGCTTTTCCTCGCGAACAGCGCTAGCTCGCTAGAGGCGAGCAAGAGAGGGCGGGCCCGCGTGCGAAATCGCTCGGCCACTTCGAGGCGCTAGAGGTGACACGGGTGGATGGAGGGCCAAGGGTCGAGCGCATGAGAGCAGACCAAGGCAGGTCATGAGGCTCATTGATCCTACACCTGCAAACGGACGGACGGACGGACCACCTGTCCGGACCCGTCGCTCTAAGCGACTGCACCACGGCGGCCTTGTTCCGTGCTCTCGTCTCGTGCCGAGCCCGACGGAGGGCCCAAGCTCGTTTTTGCCAGCATGCATACGGCCGAGAAGAGTCAAAAGTGGGAGCGGTTGCCCTAAAAGCGTGGCGACGTCAGTGTCGCTGTAGCCAGTCAGTCACGTCGACGTGTCGTGACCTCACCGCACGAGGCTGCGAGCCCGTGAGCATGTTGAGTGTGAACCAATTTCCGGCATGGATCGCATGTTGGCACCTCGGCTGCGAAGCCGCCGCGTGTGCTCACGCTCGACAGCCGCCGCAAACAGAGCTCGCCCGATTGCTCACTCACTCACGTCCAGATGGAAGGCGATTCCGATACCGGAGTGATCTCGACAGCTGCTGCTCGTCCGCAATCACCTCCTCCCTCGAGTGGCCATGCCTGACTCTCGTTTGGTGTCGTTCGCAAGCCCGTCTCTGATCCATGTCCACGTCACCGGTGTCGATCCGCTTTGAAGCTGCCGATTGCAACTGTCGTTCTGCTCGGTGCGTACGGCCAAGGTGAAGCCAGCAAGTCGGAAGCCTGGCTCAGGCCCGCTACACCCGGTCGAAAGAGCGTTGCCCGCCCCCGCCGAGGAGAGCCGCTTTTTCCTCGTGAAGCAGCAGCACTGCAGTGTTGGCCGAGCCGCGACCACGTCTTGCGGTCACGTTCTTTCACCTTTTTTCGCAAAAAGAGGCAAGAGTCAGGGCGGAAATCGGGCGGCAGTCAGAGCCAAAAAAGCGCCAGAGAAGCCTCGAGACCAAAATGGCGCCGCCCCTCTTTTCAAAATGGAGATGGCCTTGCGGAGGAGACGCGCCTCAGATCGAGAGCGTGGGTGTGCGTGTCTGTTGGCTGTTGGCTGTTGCTTTTGAGAGCGCGCGCGCCCGGGCTCTCAGACTGAGCCAGCCAGCCTGATCCGTTCGCGGCCGAAAAGCCCAACAACAGCCGTCCGCTCGTCGCACGGTTTGGGTCGAGAGTGCAACAGAGAACCAGAGAGGGAGACAGAGAGAGACATCCGGGCATCATCCTCCACCAGAGAACCGTCGCCTGTCTCCTCCGCTCCACCATCCCAGTCGCCCTTCGTATCACGTTCCCTCGTCCATTCACCTTCATTGCTGTAAGTGTTCCTCGACTAGCTACAGGGGATCCGCTGCTGGCACTGCATGCCGAGCTTGCCACCCCCGGCCAGCCTAATTTCCGACAACCAGCTTTTCTCGGTTTATACGGCTGGCTCGATCACGTAGTCCTGATGGAAAGAGTGCCTGGGCTCGCCCCTCTCTACATTGCAAGGACTGTCGAACTGACCGTCATCCCGTCTCTCCCTTCATGATTATCGCCACCACCAGCAAAATGGCTCCCGTCATCTCCCAGCCCGTTCCCCCTTCCTGGAAGGACCTTGGTAAGTAGCAACGTGACTCCACTTGAAACAAGTCGCACAGATATTGGGTTTGGGCGCTGAACACCTGCCACTCCTATGCGCCCACTTTGTCGCGTCGATCGCGTTGATCGCCAATAGGCAAGGCTGCCAACGACCTCCTGTCCAAGGACTACCCCATCCACGGCAACTCGCTCGAGGTCAAGACCAAGACGCCCAACGGTGTCACCTTCCGCGTTCTCGGCATCCGTGACTCCAAGTCGCAGGCCATCAACGGCGACCTCGAGGCCAAGTGGGAGGACCGCAAGAACGGCGTCACCTTCACCCAGGCCTGGTCCACCGCCAACGTGCTCCGCAACCACATTGAGCTCGAGAACCACATCGCCAAGGGCCTTAAGCTCGAGCTCGTCTCGACGCTCGTGCCCGAGAAGCAGACCAAGAACGCGCTCTTCGCCTCGACCTACAAGCAGCCCGGTCTGCACACCCGCCAGCACCTTGACCTCTTCAAGGGCCCCACCTTCACTGCCGACGCCGTCCTCGGCCGCGACGGCTTCCTCGCCGGTGCTGAGGCCAGCTACGACGTCAAGGAGGGCAAGCTGAGCCGCTACAACCTCGGCGCCGGCTTCCACGCCCCCGACTACGCCGTCACCTTCCACGGCCTCGGCAACCTGTCGACCTACTCGGCCAGCTACTACCACCGTGTCAACGCCGACACCGAGGCCGGTGCCCGTGCCACGTACGACTCCAAGAGCCCCAACTCGAACGTCAACCTCGAGGTCGGCACCAAGACCTACCTCGACAACGCCGCCTTCGTCAAGGCCAAGATCAACAACTCGGGTATCCTCTGCCTCGGCTACACCCAGGCGCTGCGCCCCGGCGTCAAGGCCTCGTTCGGTCTTGCGCTCGACACCGCCAAGCTCAGCGACGCGCAGGCTTCGGCCAACGCCCACAAGCTGGGTGCCTCGGTCACCTTCGAGGCCTAAATGTCTTAGAGCCCATCGTCGAGTCTCGAACGGAAAGAGTCGGGAGGAGGTGTGGGCGAGGACGAATCGACTGCCGCCTCCGCCACCGCTTCGGCTCCCGGGCTGCCCATCCGAAGGACGGAAAAGACGGCAGGTCTCGTCTATGTATTCCTCTCGCAACAGTGTAATATCGACATGTGCGACTTTTTCACCGAAGCTCGGCACCGCCGCTGTGTTGGCCGTCTGGTGTCTTGGGGTTTGATCGGGCCTGTGTTTGGCTCTCGATTCAGGCGGTGTAGTGAGTGTAGAAGGGCAGAAGGCGAGGCAGCTCACACAAATGGCGGGGATCGGGCATTTGCAATAAGGTACTGAATGGCTTTGACCTTGCTGGTACACTGTCTCTTTTTGTGTCTCATTCCAGGGCGAGGTCCCTTCTGTGCGCGGTGACGGATGAGGCTCGCGGCAGACAACGAGCGTGTTGGGGGGAGAGAGACGGACGACGGTGTTCTAGGGATTCCGCATGAACTGAACTGGGGTGGAGCCGAAGAGAAGCGAGCGAGCTGGAACGGAGCGGACCGAGTTCGACGCTACTGAGTCCATCGAGTCGGACCAGCTGCGCAATCACGAAGGGCAAGCAACCACGAAGAGGGCCAAGTGACGAACCACGAGGGCACAAGGTGTTGGGCCGTGGCACGAATGGAAGCAGCCGGATATCTAGGCGAAGTGTCGAGATCTTTGTGATCCACCGACGTGCGTCTGCCGGTAGTGATGCGGGGGGCAAATCGGCCAACCTGTGCTTGGAGCTGGGGTCGAACGCTCAGCAGCACCGCAGCAGCTCAGCGTTCCATTTCGCTCGTCGGCCATGCAGCTCGACGACATGACGATTTCCCAGCCTCGAAATTTGGCGCACCGCTCCAGTCAGGGCGATCAAAGTGCACGCTCAAAAATTTAGGCACACACTCGCGCAACAGCCCTGACTTGGCCCAATCAGATCAGATCAGACGATCGCCCATTCGGGAGCAGCTATCGCAAGCGCCGTCTTGTTCATGGATGCACGGCGAGATCCCCACAACCTCGGATGGAATGCAGTGTGGTAGCGGGGGGGTCGAGCGGGAAATTCATCACAGCCAAAAGCAGTCGAAAGAGGGCAGCATCGGAAGTGAGGCGAAGAGACGAGCGGAGCAGGGTGTGAGACAGATAGATTGCAGCAAAGGGGGATGGAAAAGGTGACCAAGGCGTGCAGGAAAGGCGCTGGGCGAGTGGAAATGCAAAAAAAAAGAGAGGGTCGTGGTGCCGAGGCTTCACACGCTCCCGAGCGCCGGATGACGGCCATGACGCGGCAGATCCGTGGCTTTGCGTGTGGCTGCTGCAGCCCAGCTCTCTCTCAATTTCTCTCGGTGGAAACAAGACGTCGTCCTGGCGCGTGTGTGTGTGTGGGTGGGTGCGTGTGGGTCGTGTTCCGTTCATCCGCTCTGTGGAGCATTGTTGCTTGCATCTCGACATTGACCACCAATCTCGACCGCCACCATCTGCGCACCTTGGCCCACCACTTGCGACCGAATTCTCGGCAGCTCACACCATCCCAAGCTTCTCGCATCCGCAAACCGCAGCTGCAACGAGCAAACCCTCCACCATCACCTGGCGCTTTTTCTTGAGCCGACGTGCCATCCGGTAGAGCCGAATCACCGTGCAAGCGTTATTCCTCGCCGCTGCTTTGGACCGTCACACGCCAACGAGCAGCAGACGTCGTCTCGGAACCCGCCGAACGTGGACGCACAAACCACACCTTCTTCAGGACGTCAAAAGCTCGGCTGAGCATCCGCAATCAACCGGAATCATGTCGAGTGAAGCTGTAGGTAGAGACGCGGCTCACAAGCCCAACCCAAACGCAGGCGAGCGAGCAGCAGCAGCAGGAGGCGCCGTTCGGATTCGGCAGTCTGCCCCCAACGGCCGCAAGCCGCATTTAAGCTCAAGCTTGGACTGCAAAGCCTCATCGGCTCTGCCGTTGGAGGTGGGCAGTCCACACTGCGCCGTGCCTGCACTCGACGCGGAGCGCGGCCGGCGTAGCGTGGGGCTCGACTTGCTTGACTCGGTGCGCGCGGTGGCCTTTCATCCCAACACTTGCCTCAATCGTGGGAAACCAAACTTTCCGCTGCTGCTCGCCTGGCGCTTTTCCATCTTTGCGATTGTTGCAAATACTGACCATCAGCTTTTGACCCTCTCCTCATCTTTCGACCACCCCTTCCGCATTGACTCGGCGCTCGACTCTCTGCTTGCGCAACTATGGCCGTGCGACTCCTCGCTCCACCGACTCCACCGGCTGCTTCGGCACCTCCTGCACCTGTCGCCGTCGCTGCCACCTGCGCGGATCAACAGGGTGCCGATGGCGCCAACGGCCTGGCGGGCGATCTGTCGCCGTCGATCATCGACATGGACATCTTTACGCAGCTGCTCGAGATGGACGACGAGGACGACCGCGAGTTCTCCAAGAGCATCGTGTGGAACTACTTTGATCAGGCCGAGACGACGTTTGACGAGATGGACGCTGCGCTCTCGTCACAGAACCTCGGCGAGCTCTCTACGCTCGGCCACTTTCTCAAGGGCTCCTCGGCGGCGGTGGGTGTGATCAAGGTGCGCGACAGCTGCGAGCACATGCAGCACTACGGCAAGTGCCACGGCGAAGACGGCATGAGCGAGCTCACCAAGGACGAGGCGCTCAAGAAGCTCACCATCACGCTGCGCGACGTCAAGGTGCAGTACAAGGAGGCCGCCAAGGCGCTCAAGGCATTCTACGACGAAGAGGACGAGCAGCAAGACACACAAGACGACGCACCAGCACAACAAGAGCCAGCATCCGCCGACGAACCAACACAGCAGAAAGTCGACCCAGTTACAGAAGAAAAGGCACAGTCCAATCCAGCAGACCAGGCTGCCAAGCCGGCCAAGGCGCAAGAGTCATCTTGAGACCCCCGCCGCCAATGCCACGTCCCTCCCGCCAAAGCTGTAGCGAGGCAGTATCTCTTTCTCCCGCCATCCCGGTACCCGATCGTGCATCTTCCATGCTCTCTCCCCACCCCCCTTCCATCTCGACGCTCACTTGTACAGCGTTGACTAATCGTACAATGTTGTGCCCACTCTTTTTCTTTTGCACATGCTGAAGATTGGCTCAAGGTGAGGGAGTGTCCATTGCGCACGCGGACTAGGACCAGGCGCGGTGTGCGGATGGTGCAAACGCCGAAGTGCCGAGTGGGATCTTGGGCGGCAGTGGAGGAGGTGCAGCAGCCAGTGCTGGGGCGGGTTCATCATCGTCGAGCGAGCTGTATCTGGGCTGCCACTGATGCATGTTGTGGCTCTGAGGTTGGGCCGACGAAGACGATTCCTGCTGCAGGTTGTGCTGCATTGCATCGCGCGCTGCATAGTAGGCAGCCAACTGGGCCTTTTCGCTCGCTCCTGCCGGCAATGCTGCTCCACCACCGGGACTACCACTGGCATACGCGTCAGCAGCCGACCGTACTCCTGCCGACGGTGGAGACTGACCATTGGCTGCAGCGGCAGCTTTGGCTTCGGCCTTGGCCGCCTTGCGCGCATAGTGCGAAGCGAGGCGCTCCTTTTCCTCCGCCGACTGCTGTTCTGCCTCGGTGAGATACGACTGCACGCCCATCGTCGCCGCGCCCGCCCGCATCGGTGTAGGCTGCACCGGCACGACGCCGTCGGTGGGCGTCGCACGCACGGGCGAGCCCAGAGTATCCGCAGGCTGATGCGGCGTGGCGTGGTGCACGGCAGACGCCACTTCGGGCGCATACATGCCCGCACTACCCGAAACTTGGCGCGAGCCACCCGTTTGCAAGTGCTGGTTGACCGCGTCCCGTGCCTCGTAGTACCTTCTGAGCTGCTCCTTTTCGCTGACGGCACTCGACGTCGCACCAGCAACTATGGCACTCGAAGAGCTGGCAGGCGCAGATGGGCCCGCGACGGGCGCTGGCGTGCTCGATGACGCGTGCGCAGGCGCAGCCTGAGGCCATGCACCCGGCAACTGCACGGCCCCATCGCTGGTCGATGATGCTTGACCACGCGCCACGGCAGGCTGCGACGAGCCGCCCGCCTCTGCTGCTGCAGCCGACGATGACGCCTCGCCGCGATGAAACGCTTCGGTCTCGGCTCTGGCGCGCTCGTACAGCTGTCGCTTCTCCTCCTCGGCCGTCATATACGATGGATACGGTGCCGGTCGTCCCGACACGATGGGGGCGCTTGCACCAGCCTGCATGGTTGGGTTCGCACTTGCACCGTTCGGCGCGCCCTGCATCGCTAACGAGTTGCCAGCACCTGCCGACGGCCCCGGTGCAGGCGATGCGCTCGTCGAGCCGAGATTCATCATGCTATGCGGCCTGCCACCGTTGGCGACGGGCGAGGCCGGATTTGAGATGGACATGGCCGCGAGTTGGTGCTGTGCGCGACGCTCGTCCGCGCGGCGCTGGTTGCGCTCTGCCTGCTGGCGCGCCCGCTCATACAGCCGCTGCTTCTCTGCTTCGGCCGAGCTCATGGGCGCGCTGGCGTCAAACGTGCTCTGTCGCTGCGCCGGCGAGGCCTGGCGCTCCGTATGAATCGGCTGATGCACAGGCTCGGGCCGAACGTACCTCGTAGCCCCGATCTCCGGTGTGGCCGACATGCGGTGTGGCGCCTCGGCGTATGGGTTGCGACCGTCTGCGGGCGAGGCAGAGGCAGAGTCGCGATGAAGGGCAGGCGATCCTGGCATCGAAGCGTAGTGCGCAGCGTTGCTCGCATAGCCATTCGCTCCGTACTGGGAGTGCCTATACTGAGACGGGCCATGACCGTCTTCGCTCTGCTCACGGATGGGCGTGACAGCGCCGCTGTGACCGTGATACGACGAGGGCGGCATGAGGACGGGATCGACAGCCGTGCCGAGCACCATGGCGCTCTGGGGTCGGTTGGTCGAATGGAAGAGCGCACGCGTCTCTTCGGGCGCCAGCTCGCGGCCCTCGTAGATACTCGGCGGTCCCGCAAAGGCCGGACGAGGAGCGTCGCCGGCGCCGAAGGGCTGAGCTGATCCGTACTGACCCCACGAAAACACCTGGCCGGGCACGCCGCGACCCGCCATGCCGGGTCCACTGATGGCCGTTCCCTGCGTCATGACGGTGTCCCTGCGGCGCAGATCGCCACCCGGGTAGCCGGGATAGCTGCTTCGGCTGCCTGAATACGTTGACCCTGCGCTGAACGAGATGGACCGTGCGATGGTCTGCTGGCGTCCCATGGGTCCAGGCGGCATATTGGGAGCGGCTTCGTTCAAGTAAGGATCGGGAAGAGTGCCGTCGGCGGGCGTCGAGAGGCCGGGCACCCATCCGATGCGGTCCATGAGGGCATCGCTGGCGGTCTTGGGGAAGTTGGACACGGTGATGGGCAGGTGGTCGATGATTATGGGCTTTTTTGCGGTCTCGATCTGGACGCGCAGGGTGTAGGAGACCTCGATGTGTTTAGCGGTCTGGATGGTCATGAGGGTGTGGGTGCGTGGGATCTGGCACGAGAGGTCAAAGGTGTGCGTGTCGCCCTTGTAGACCTTCTTGCCGAAGCTCTTGCTCTTTGACGAGAGCGATTCGGTCTTTTGGGAGGCAGCCTTGTTGGAGCCAAAGGTCTTCTTTGCGCTTCCCTTGAAGGTGATGGTCTCGCGGATGGCAAACGAGACGCTCTTGACCTTGATGGGCGAGACGCGCTCCGAGATGAGGGTGACGCGGACATCGACCGAGTCACCGGGGCCGTAGCAGGTGCGGTTGCGCATGACTTTGGCGCGGATGTCGTCCTGGATGGTCTCGTGATCCTCAGGCAGCGAGTAAACCGGCCATGTGGAGTGGAGCTCGTGCTTGTCGAGCCATAAAGGATGGGTGTTCTGGATGATGGAGCTGGTAGTCTCCTTTTTGAGCAGGCCCTTCTTGCTTCTGACGCAGAGCGAAGTGACGAGCTCGTATCCTATGCCTGCGTTCTTCTCGAGCTTGGCGCTGGGTGGAAGCCCTTCTGGGATGGTGACCTGAAAGGGAAAGTCGGCGGTCTGCAAAAGCTCCCAGCCCTTGTCTGCCTCGGACTTGTGCGCCTCGTCCTTGCGTGCGGACCAGACGTCGATGGGGCCTCTACCGATAAGTTCTCCCCAGCTCTCGCCGCCGGGGAGCGTTTCGAGTTTGCGAAGCTCGATGCGCAACCATGCTGCTTTGAGGCCCTTTGTGCCGAGCCGCACCTCGACCGTGCCAGCGACGTGGGCAGGTGGACGGTTGCCCGAGCCGACGATTCCTGGAAAGCCTTGGATGAAGTCGCGGTGCGGAGGCGGCCGCAACGTGAGCTTGGGCTGCGACATGGTCAGAGCCGCGCTGCTGTGTGTTGTGGGTAGAGAAGCAAGTCGCGATGGGTTGAGCGCTTCGAGGGATTGATTGCATGTGGAGTTTGTTGGCAGCAGCAGAGCACCGCCTTCTGCAACTGCGAATTTGGCGCTTCAACCCAACACAGCCATCCGAGGGACCCTGAAGTCGAATTTGGCCGCGTTCGCACCCCCCGCGCTGTTGTTGAGGAGGCCTCAGCTGCATCCGCATCCGCTGGGCCAACCGAGAGCCAAAGGACGCGTGCATGCGTGCGTTCATGCGGAGAGCCGTCATGAAGACTCAACTTCTGCAAACCCACCCCAGACTTGCATCGGCGATCCTCAACCCACCATGTCGACATCAGATGTGTAAACTAGATGAATCCATGACATCTCTACAGAAACTGTCCCTGGCTTTGAGCGGAAGATAACACTACTCCCAGCCCTCGACGTCCTTGTAATCCAGACTGCGTTCGAGCCGTTCGTCGTCGGCCATGAGCTGCGTGATGAGGAAGTCGGCAAAGTCGGTCTTGGTCCAGTAGCTCATGTGGGCGGTCATGAGCTCGGCGTACTGGTTGATCGAGCTCAGCAGGCTGTATCCTTCCACAGGCATGTAGAAGTCGATGCGATGCAGCGGGTTGAGCGCTCGCAGCCTCGCCTCGGCCCGCGCACGTCGCTTGTCGCTGATGCCCTTGCTCCTCTCTTGGCTCGCCTTGCGCTCTCGCTCCTCCCTGCGCGCCTCTTCTTCGAGCGCCTTGGCGGCGATCTTGCTGCGCAGATTCTCCACCTTGTCCCGAGCCTCCTTGTCCCCCTCGGTCTCCGAGACATCCAGGCTGGATCGTGGCGCACCTTCATCTTCCGTCTGATCGTCGTCTCCTCCTTCTGCCGCCGACGCCTTGGACTTTCCTCGCGCAGCGGCGGCTGCCCGCGCCTGTCCCAGCGACGACGATGCAGCTCCACCCGCTTTGCGACTCCACGACCCGAAGAAGCCCTTGGTTCGCTTGGCCGCCGCCGCTTTTCGCTTGGCAACACCTGCGTCCGACTCGTTGTTGCTGCCATAGCCAAACGACTGCGATCCGCCATCCTCGGCGATGTCGTGATTGTCGGCTTCCGGATCGGCCCGCAGAACGCTGCGCACCACCTTGCTCAGCGGCACCGGCTTGAGCAGTTTGGCGTACTCCACATCGACGCAGGGGCTGGCTCGCGTGGCGACGGGGTCAAACTGGTTCCAGATGTTGTAGAAATTGGTGATGGCAAGGCAGCCATATTTACCCTCGCGATCCATCGTTACGCCCGGCTGGTCCTGCACGAACCGGCTCGAACGTACGCGTTTGCTTCGCGCGATCAGCTGCGCACGATGCAGCACGAAAAACAGCGCCACGGGTGCGCCGACTGCAAAGAAGCTGTGCGTGTTGAACAGCAAGTGTCGCTGGGTGGCTTCGTGCAGCTCTTGTGCACTCAGGTCCTTGGTCAGGGGCACACGATCAGGTTGCTGCGAAAGCAGATCCGACGAGATGACAGTGCCGAGACTGTGCGCGACAATGTGCACGCGTCCCTGCTTGGCCTCGAAGTCCGGATTGCGCTTGGCGAATAGACGATACTGTCGATTGGCCTGCAACATGGCCGACCGAATAACGTGACTCTTGTGCTGCGAGAGATACATGGGGATGTCCATCAAAACGTCCTTGACCAACGTGCGTACGATGGGGATGCCATCATCGCCAAAGATGTGGTCCATCTCGAGCTCGAGTCCGTTGTCGTACATCATCGAGTCCGGATCCTCGGTGTCCGAGTCGTGGTCCGCCCACTTTTCGTCGTCCTCCATCTGGTGGAATCCCGTCTGCCAGTGCACCGGCAGGATCTGCACGTGACGCTGCGCCGCCAGACCACCCAGACCTCGACCGCCAATGTCGCTCGGAGGCTTGTTGGTGTCGATGCGAGACTGCAGCAGCGCACGAAAGGTATTGATGGCCAGCGTAAAGTCAAAGCTCTTCCACTCGCCCGCGAGTCTCTGGCCGATGCCATGGATGGCAAGCAGCAGCTCGGGAGGACGTCCGCTGCCAGCGCGAGCCTCGCGCCGCTCTTCCTCGTCGTCAAAGGCGTCGGGATCGTCCCACTCGCCTTCTTCCGGATCCTGGGTGGTATCCTGATCCTGCTTTTCCAGCTCGGCCGCAGCAGCCTCGGCTGGCTTTGTGCCCGGAGCGGGCAGATCGTCTTGAATCCTGCGCTGCGCTTCCTTGAACGACTCGCTGATGTCGTCCTGTTGCGCCGGCGTGAGCGTGCCCTCGGCCTCTCGATGCGAGTCGGTGTCGCTTTCTTGCTCTCCGGACGAGGAGGCTTGAGCTGTGCCGTTCCAGACGCCGAGTCTGGACGCAACGGATCGAAGAAGCTCGTTGGCGGGTGCCGAGGTGGACGCCACGCCTCCAGCCGCCATGATGGAGATGTTGCGCAAGGCGGCCTTGGCACCGATCCTGGACGGCGTTGCTTCAATGTGCGTCCTGTCCACATTCAACGATGCCTGTGAAGCGCTTGTTGGCAGGGAACGAGGCCCCTGCGCGGGCGAGTCCTGCTTGACCGAGCTGTGTTCTGAAAGGTCCATATCCATCGTAGCTACATCGTCGACAACGACGGCGTCGGAATGCTCGTCGTTCAACGCCTCTTCCAAGCGCCTCTTGAGATCCTGCGTACCCTCTCCGGAAACTCTAGGGACGGAAGCACGTTTTTCCGACGCATTCGACTGCGACTTGGGACGTCGCGCGGTCCTTTTGGTGGTAAAGCCGCCTCGCTTGGCTTCGTTAAGCTGCACAAGTGTCTGATAGCCACGAATAAGAAGCTGACCTCCACTGTGCTCTCCGCTCCAGGCGGTGAAGAACTGCTTGGACAGACGGTTGGAGAAGCCTTCGCTGTAGAGACGAGCGAGGCGCGGACCCTGGAAGATGACGTAGCTGTTCTTGAGCGTCTTGAGGTTGCACTTGAGCTTGGCTTCGGCCTCGCTGCCGAGAGAGACGGACGACTTGAGCTCGTCGGTGTACGACGAGAACCACGGGCGCAGCGTCTGAAAGTGCGACTCGAGCTCGGCGGCCAGCGCAGTGGAGCAGGGAGTGAGCTTGCTCGATTCAAAGAACCAGCTTGCGCGCATGATGCGCAGCTTGGGGCCTCTCCAGAAGACAGGGCTCATCGAAAAGCCGGCAATGTCGGCATCGTAGAGTCGGTCTTGTGCGACGGCGACCTTGGAAGGTGAGGGGTCCGCGTCTGGGTCTGGGGCCTGCCAATCTTGCTTGGAGTCCGGGAACTCTCCCGCCTGGACCTTGCCGTCGTTCTCGGGCAGTTCGGGAATCTCGAGCGAGCCGCCCTGCTGCTGGGTCCACGACTTCCAGGCGGACTCGAGACATCGACTGTCTCTGACTGAAAAGGACTCCCAGCCCTTGCCCGACTCGGTGGTGCGCACCCATCGCCAATGCAGGGCTGGGCCTTGGTCGTCTTCCTCCTGCTCAGCAATGACATCAGGCTGATGTTCCTCTTCCGTCTCGTGGATGTCGTGAGAAGACGGCTCTCTGGTCTTGGGTGGAGACGACGAGGATTTGCTCCTGGTGTTGGATCTCGTACGCTTCACGAGCGGCTGCGATGCCTGACGGATAAAGTCGGCCCTTCGCTGTTTGGACGACTGCTCGGAGGTTTTGACCGTATTGCCATGGTCCTCCTCCCCCGTGCTGTTGGTCGCTTCATCCTTGTTGCCCATCTTTGTGCGATGCAAAGATGCTGGGTGGTGAGGGTGTCTGGTCAAGAGCAAGAGGGGCTGCTCCGACTCGCTCAAATGCCTCCACATTTTTATCGCATTTCACACTCAAGTTTGGCCGTCGCGCCTTAGAAAGGCAGTATTTTTGGAAATCCACGTTTTTTTACCCTTCGATCCCTGAAAGCGACCCTTCGAGCGATGCAGACGGCCATCACGCGGCTCTTTGGGTTGGCCCTGGCTGGCTGGACCCTGAATTACGACCGAGGCTCAGTTCAGGCAACCAACCAACACTTCCAGCGGTCCCGCTCCATCGCCATTTCTGTCTCTCGAGCTCCCGCCACGAGCGCACTGCTCAAGCCGCAAGGAACAGGCCCATGAACGATGACCGCCGCAGTGCAGATGGACATCCCGACATCGTGCGCGACGTCCTCGCTCATCTTGGCCAGGCAGACCTCCTCTTCAAGAAGATCGCTTCGGCACAGGATGGATCCATAGACGCCTCGGTCCTGGCTGCCAAGCGAAGGCTGCGCAGATTGGTGGGTTCAACTCGGTCAAGCGACTTCGTGGACGATGTATCAGGTGCGCTCGATGTTGCGCTCGCCAGCCTTACTACGTTGACACGACTGTGCGATCACAAGTTCGTCACCTACAGCTACGACAGCATTCCGATTGTCTGGAGGGCAATCTATGTGCATGCCCAGCTTCTCAAGGCATGCTGTATCCTCATGGCTCGATCAAGCCGTAATGCAGAGGAGGAGTCCAACCGTCTCCGGCTTTGCATACGCGACCTGGATCTCGCCTTGATCGTCGCTGGTGCTGCTTCCATCGGCGAGGATCAAAACTGTCATGACCTGATCTCGGCGCTGCAACAACGCCTCCTCCATCTGCCAAACGAGGACCAGACAAGCGCGTCAGCACCACGGCATCCGAGCGATGACCTCCCTCTGGCTAAACGCAGGCGGCTCCTCGACTCAGACTCGGACAATGTCCAGTTCGAGGCACGCGCACAGGCTGATTCGAACATACCCGAGTATTCTTCCGATCAGGCGCCTTCGTTTATGGACCTGGCCGACCCCGACTCGCTTCATCGAACCAAGCCCTTTGTCGTCCGAGCGTTTGCTCAGAAAGTCGGCTGGCCAGCCGTGCAGCCCTTTTGCCATCGGTCTTGGTCTTCGGCCGAGCACCTAATGTCGGCGGCAGGCCCGGCAAGAGTAGTCCCCGTCGAGGTAGGTGCCAACTACGCACGCCAAGATTGGGGCCAGGACATGATCCTTTGGGCCGACTTTCTCAAACACTGCCACTGGGACACGTTTGTAGCCCCGGATCCGAAGCACGACTCAAAGGAAGCTTCGATCGACCCACCGCCTGTGCTCTACATGGCTCAGCACGATCTCGCCAGTCAGTTCCCCGCGCTTTCGCAAGACTTTTTCTTGCCAGAATACGTCTACACCTCGCCAGCGCCTCCGCCAGACTGGCCAGACTATGCACCACCAGCAACGTCGGACGGCGTCATTACAAATGTGTGGATCGGACCGGCGGGCACCGTGTCTCCCCCGCACTTTGATCCCTTTTACAACTGTTTTGTGCAGGTGGTGGGCCACAAAGAAGTCTGGGCGGCTCCTCCATCCTGCCGCCCCATCAAAACAATGACAGCGGCGGGCTTGCAGTCTGTTGATATGACCGAGCAGAGCAACGATGGTGCCGTGGGCGCCGAGTCTAGCGTCACCGAGACACTGATGTCCAACACATCCGACGTCGATGTCTTCGGCACGGAAGACCTGGTTGCCTCCCAAGTGCGCTCTGCCGCGTTCCGCTCGGTGCTCGGGCCGGGAGACCTGCTCTATCTGCCTCCGGGCTGGTGGCACTCGTTGCGCAGCCTCACCCGAAGCGCATCAGTATCGACATGGTTCTGATCGCCGTGTCGATCTTCAGTCCTACTTCCCCGCGATGGGTGCTTGTGTGATCCGCTCCGAGTTGAAGATGACAACGCCGAGCGGAGTTGGCGTGGTGCGGGGTAGAGGCCGAATTTTTGCGCAGCAGATCCAAAGTCAATTTACGCGTCTCGGTGACGGGACCGGCGGCGGCCTTTGATTCATGCATCCCCCTGCCATCCCCTCAGCCAGTGCGAAACTGTCTACGGCCGAGCCAACGTTGGCTCGGGGTGCATAGATCTGATCGACGCCGATCCTGTTGTTTACACCTCAATGGCAGCTCAGGTGGTCAGGCAGATGCGCGACGATGTCAAGACATCTGTCGAGTCTCGTCCTTGGCCCTATCAGAGGCGATGTTTGTCGGCCAGACGTCTATATAGAGGGTCGTGTGGCACAACAATGCCCCTCATAATCTTCATAATCTTCAACCGCCACCATCTCGCTGGTCATCGTATCGATGATGGTCTCTCTCTCTCCGTTTCTCGGTACACTCCTCGCCGTGCTGGTAGCACGAGCCTCCTCAACGCCCGATTCTGACTTTCGCTGGGGCTATAGCAAAGGGCAGATTCAAGCGGCCATGTCTACGATGCGATCGCACTACGGCGGCAACTATCAGAGTCAGATCTCGACACTCTGCCAGTCGCTGCTCCAGTCCAATGGAACGCAAGGCTCTACGGAACCGAGCCCTGGCTCAGACCGGTCGGACGAACCATCCAAAGGCAATGACGATCTTGACGACTTGCTGGAAACCGGATCTGCACAGGGTGATGGACTGGGAAGACGTGCGAGAAAGCAGGCTGCTACACGTCATGCAAACGCGCGAAACAAAGGCAAACCTCACCTGAAGAGCTCAAAAGCCGCAGCCGCCAAGATGAAAGGTGCTTCGGCCGCTCACAACGCGGCACTGGCTACGGCGAAGACCGTCAAGGCCAATCAGTCGGGAGGAGTCGCCGCCAAGGCTAGCACATTTGTTGCGTTGGATGACGGAAGTGCTACGACCACACCGGGCACCACATCTGGATCGAACAACACCATCTCTTCCGGCGCTAACAGTGATGCCCCGGACAACGGTGCTCCTGGCTCAGACACTAACACTCCTGCTTCGACCACAACGCCTGGTTCTGGAACCACGACTCCTGGCACGGGCAGTACCACGCCTGCCTCGGATACTCCGGTTACTACCACTCCAGGCACGGATGATTCGGGGACCACGCCAGGCACCGGAACGCCTGGATCAGGCTCCGGGGCCGGAGTCACGCCACCGCCGTTTGACCTGCCACCCTTCCTGCGTCACTTGGATCAAGGAATAATCAGGCAAGTGTGTCGGATCATGCTCGACTCATCCCAGCCTGGAAGCTGGACGCCGAAGACTGGCGACGACGATGACGACAAGCCGGGACGACCATGGGACCACTGGCGCGGGCTCAAGCATGGACCTGGTCCCGATGGCAACGCGACCACCAATGGCACCGGGTGGGGTCACGATCGAAAGCCGTGGACGATGCCAACTGCCACTGTCACAGTCACGGTCACTGCGACAGCTACGGTCACAGTTACCGCCGACGCTGCGCCAACGGTATGAAGCGGTGTCATCGGGACACTGCTCCCGATTTGATTCGATAGGGAAAGCTTTGCGACATGGCCAGCCAGCAACGGGTCGGCGACTTTGTCCCTTGGGGGCAGTGTTTGGCTCGTGGGTTGGCGAAGATTGAAACGATCGACGGTGCCTGATGGGTGATGGACTCGCGTGGCCAAATCGGGCACGGCTGGTGGTGCATGCGGTCAATGGATAGGAGCGGGATAGATCACGGCAAAGGATCTTTTGTTTGCGGTGTTTCGCAAAGACGCCGCAGATCGTCTTTGCAAGCGAGGGGGGATTTCGCATGCTCCTACGCGGGTCTCGTGTAAGGCTCCATGCGGTGACGAGCGTGTCTCGCGTCGTCAGGGTCTCGTGGATCCGGCGACACATCGTCCGCTTTCAGCCATGCACTGATCTCACCCCTTCATATCAGCAAGCGTTGCGCCAGAGTCTTCTGCACCGATAAGCAAGAAGATTAAAGTTTTTGTTCGCATGCGAGGTGGGGGGATCGGGTCTTGATGAAGCACCACTGATCACTCACCCGATGCTGCGAGGGGGGAACAGCGTGATTGGCACACGGCGTGGGGAAGCGAGACCTACATCCAAGCGATACCAAACAAATGGCAACTCGCTTGCACTCGCAACCACGCTGGCGCTACAACCTACGACGATCCCACCCTCGTCACCATGTTGCGGTGGTGGCGAGTAATTCGAGTTCCGCATCTGTCAACCCACCGTCGGTACTGCTCTGAACCACCACCAATTCGGTCGACGCTTGAACAAAAGGTTGCGCTCGCTGAAGCGGGATCGAATGCCAAGGATGAGGAGAATGAGCGCAGAATGACGGAGAAAATTGCAACTCCGATCGGTTGTGCTTTCCGAATCCTCGCCTCGTAGCACGTCGCTCTCCTCTCTGAGACCTCTCGGCGGCGGGCGGTCTAAAAAAGGGGGAAAAGAGCGCACTGCTGTGGAAATCTTTTTCAGGCTTCTGGTGTGCATTCGCTTAATTCAGACACCGCCGCCCCACCACCGCCATCTGCAGGTATGGCGACCGATTCTCGCCATCACCAGTTGACCGTCGGCGATGCTGTACCAAGGCGAACATCGTTCTGAGCTGCTTACTGTATCTTGCATCAAATTAAAATAAGGTGTCACTGTGTTGAAAGCCGATGACCTGGCCTCCGGGCAGATAGGGAGCTGGGTCGGCGATGGTGCCTGATGGCGGGGCTTCAAAGGTGGACCCTAGAGAGTTGCGCGACCTGCCTTTTTGGCCGGCCTCTGTTTTTTGGTGGGTGTTGCACCCGGTCGAGGCCCCACCGGCCGGCCTTCGTTCACGCCGCAGCGTCTCTGGCGGGCGTCTTGATCTAGAGAAAATTCGCGAGATCTGCGGGTGGGGAGAGGCACACGTTAGCTCGCTGTGCACCACGTGCATTTGAGCCTGCACTGCAGCCCCGTTGACTGCAAGCCGGCTGCTCTCTGCAGGGCAGAACTGCGCACCCGGTCTTTGGTGAGAAGGATCTACCGACATCGGCGTATCGTCGGTGCAGACAAGCTTTCCCTCAAACCCACAATCGCCGCAGGGTTCTGGAACTCCAGCTCAGCCAGGTACGACACCTTTCGTAGCTTCATATCCTACGAACGCCGTCTTCATTTCGATACACATGACTTTGGCAGACTCGGTTGACCCATTGCAGCACGACCAAGCGTTGGCGTCAGGTGGGCGGCCATCGGGAAGGTTCCGTGGTGGCTGGCTGCAATGCACGGGGCCGATTCGGCGCCCTGAGACGGGCTGTTGCCCTTTTTTTCCCAAGCTCCCGTCTCGAGGCGAAATTGCTTCCGCGGCAAGGAGGGGGTGCACGTCAATTTCTGCAGGTGGCGCCGACCCAGCTTGCCGCTAAAACTCGAGGTCCGCCTCGCCTCCGCGACTCGCTTCGCGCGCTGTCCGCCATCTGCCCTCGCTGCCAGCGTCGATTGATTGCGTCGCCTTGCTAGCTTGCAAATCGCCTCAGATCGCCTCAGAATCGTCTCAGAATCGCCTCGGCATCAATCCGACCCCCGCCCCGCCTGCCCCCTGGTTGCTCGGGCGAGTAGCAACGCTCGCTTGGCACGCTCATCACCAAATTACAGCGTGCCGATCGGCCGCCTAGGGTTGACATCACTCTCGCCTCGACTGCGATTCATCGCCCGCTGCTTGATTAATCGTTCCGTTACGCCACACCCAGCTCGAGGAGACGACGGCCCAAGCACTACGCATTTCGGGCCCTTTGACCGTGGGTTGAAAATTAACAGACGGGCTGGACAGCCGAAGGGAAAGAGAGGAGAAGGAGAAGGAGTGAATATCGATTGGCCGACGCAAGCCTGGTTCGCCTTTGTCTCTGAGCGGGTTTCTAGGGCTCCCGACGTGAAACGGACCGCGCAACGCGCAATCTCGCCAAAAGAGCCCGAGAGCGGCGTGGGTTGTGCAGTTGCGAAATTGCGGTGCAGCGCTCTCAGACACAATTTCGTCGATTCCTAGACACGGCGAGGTGGCCGAAAGACAACCCAAAAGGGCGGCCTGCATCTCGCAGCGCGCCGCCGCCGCCGCCACCAGCGGCGTATCCGAAAAAAGAAATCCCAGCCCCCCCCTCAACGAGGCGCATGAACAAGGCGACGCTCCGTCACCCTTGGCCAAATTTTTTAATTTCTCGAAAAATTTCCTTTTCGATTCGAAAACCCGCAGGGTCGAGAGCCAGACCACCAAAAAACCCCGAAATTGCAAGGGCAGGCCTGCCTCCCCCTTTTTGGCCTTCACCTTCTGCGTCGTCGATGTCTGAGACTGCAACTGGAACTGCAGCTGCAAGCAAGTGCAACTGCAACTGCAACTGCACCTGCACCTGCACCTGCCCCTGCCGCTGCGCCTGGGCGGCGCCCACTTCATGCAGCCGCTGCACACGCAATGCACCGAGTTCTCAGTTTCTGCCTGCCGCACACTGCGCTGCACCTTGTGAATCACCCTGGATCCGGGCTCGTGGTCCGGTGTCATTGCGAGCGGCCGTAAGTTACCGTATGCGCACCGCTCCTCCAGGCACGGCAGTGTGGATTCGGCAAAGCACGACACTGCGAAGAGCTCGTGTTGCAAGTGCCTGTGCAATACAACTGGTGGCGACGCACTCGCAAACGTCTTTTGTGTGTGGCAGACCTGACGCACACACCGCAAGACCGAGCCAACTTCGTTTCAGCCCAGCCTCGCATCGCCTTCTCGGCTTGGCGAGCCGACCGTCCTCCGGCCCCTGGTGCGCCCTGGTGCTCCTCCTCGATGATGATGATCCTCGCTCGTTTCACCGTCTCTCACGCCTGCCCGCACCGCCCGCACCGCCCGCGCGTCGAGTCTGGACTGCAGTAGTTTGTCCACCGAGCGCCTGCCGCCTGCCAAATCCAGCCGGCTCGGCCTCTCTCCATCGCCTGATTTCGCTCGCCTGCTACTGTGTATACCCCGCCCTCGAGTTGGCGCTGCGCCCACCCTTTCACTTGACCTGCTATCGTCTTGCGCGGATCTTTCAGGTTCAGACCCAGCTTGCGTTGCTGTAGCTTGCACTCGGCTGCTCTTTGCTCCTGACATCATCCTCTCCTGCCACCATATCCCCTCGTCGACCCTAGTCCTGATCGCTCCGTCGTATACATCGTCGTGTACACCCTCGCCTTTGCATTGCGCACCACCCGCACTTCCAACCTTGCATTTCTCTAGCATCACCAACATCACAGCACCGGGTGCAACTTTGCTTGATCTTGTTCCTAAGCAGCCTTGACTTGGCGCTACGCTTCGTGGACGCCAGCACTCCAGAACCTCCTCTCACCGGATCGCCATCGTCTCGACACATCGTATGCCCTTGTAAAGTCCAGCGTGCGGCGTCGATTTTAGGCTTGCTCGCTCAACGCCAGACTGCATCGCAACTTTGCGCACCGGCCCCGCCATCTCCTCGTCGTCCGTCGACCGCCCTCGTACCATCATGGACGCCTCGGCCGACGACCCGCAGCGCTTCCGAATCCGTCGATCGCCGTCGATCGGCACCTCCGCCGCCGCCGTCGGTCCAGCATCGACGAGATCCGGCAAGAGAAAGCTCTCGACCGCAGCATTCGCCTCTTCGCCCAGCATGGCGCCTCATCCTCCATCGTCACCCATCGCCTCGGAGCATCCGACCGACGAGCTCAAGCTCAAGCAGGGCATTCAGACCGCTTCGCAAGCCGCCAGCACATCACGATCCACCGTCGATGCCTCCGATGCAACCAGCAGCAACGCAGAGTCTTCGTCCGCCGCCGCGGCTCATCCGAATGCCTCGGCTTCTCATGCCCAGTTTCACGAATGGCAAGATCAGCGCAGATGCCATTCGGTGCTCGCCGACTACGACTATTTGCACCCGACCGAGGACCGACGCGACCCACGAAGCTCCAACGCCCGCCTCGTCATGCCAGTCTCGCAGCAGTCCCAGGCGGTGGCATGCAGCTCATCTCATGACCGCCCAGCTAGTGAGATGGACTCCCACACTTCGTTGCAACCACCTCCGATAGCGCTTCAGCACGACGACTCGGCAAACGACGTCACACGCGACACTGCTCCAAGCCACACCGGTTTGGGGCCGAGTCCGTCGCTTCCGCTCAGCCCAGAATGCAACGTCTCGCCCTCGCCCTCGTTTGCTGCTTACGGATATCCCGACACACCACCCCGTGTTTCTCAGCGTCTTTCGTCTTCGTTGTCGCAAGATCGACCCGGCACTGCCGGCGCATCCACCTCGGCTGCCGCCTCGTCTCACCGTCTTTCCAGCATCGCCGAATCGTCAAACGAGCGAGCAGGCCCAGCAGACGCTTGCAGCACAAATCACATTGCATCGGAGACGTCGCGTCCGTGGACGAGAGCGACGTCTTTGAGATTCGACCAAGCCGAGCAGCGTGAGCGCTCGCCGCTTGGTGAGGCGACGCACCATGCATCGCAGTCGCAAGATCCCTTCCGCCTGCAGCCCGTTCCGCCGTCGAAGCGTCGAAAGCTGGACGATTCCCTTGCAGGCTCAACTCATGCTGATCTCGGGTCGCCCACTCGCATCGACGACACGCAGCGCTCGAGCGACGCTGGCGTTGCGTCTGACTCTGCGCAGGTACGCAGCAGTGTCGAGACGAAGGCAGGTGAGGCGCTCTCTGAAGACAAGCCTGGCTTCCTCAACCACACCCAACGCGCTGCTTTGGTCCCGTCCGCTCAGCCAAGCGCCTCTGCGTCTTTGTCCGTAGCGAGGACTTCGTCGGCACACGCCGCTCGCCTCGACCAATCCACAGATGCGAGACACGCTGCTCATGCCCCTGCCACCACCACCCGCAACGCGCACGCCGAGGCGATCCAGCGAAAGCAGCATGCCTGGCCGAGCCGCAAGTACTCGCGCCTCACACGTGCTCAGAGCGTGCCCAACCTGCGTGCCAAGGCCACGCTCGACGTCTCGGCGCCGTCGCATCACCGCCTCATCCTGCCCAACCATCTGGCCGGCTACGTCTCGTCGCACTCGCGACAGAGCCGCTCTGGTCAGAACGGGTCCAAGGGCTCGACAATGCGACTCTCTAAGGGGCTGCCACTCAACCTCGCACATTACTCTGTCGGGACCAGCAGCTCACGCTCGCGATCGACGTTTACACCCACGCTGCATCCGCCCATCACACGGCACACGCTGCGCGAGCTCGACCTGCTCGAGATCCTCAAGAACCCGCAGCTCCGCCACGACGTTGTCTTCGATCCCAACGTCCAGTTCCGCCCCAACTTTGATGGCGAGCGCGGCAGGCGCAAGCGCGAGGCCGGCGAGAGATACTGGGCTGCTGTTGTCCGCGAGATTGAGACCGGCTGCACCTGCACCGCCTTTTCGCATGGCCAGCTTCTGCCGTGCACGTGTCGCGCCAAGGGTCGTTCGCTGCCCGCCGGTGTAGCGTGTCTGCGGGATGCAGCGGCTGGCCCCGATGGCAAGCGCGATTCCAAGGGCAGGCCGCCGCTGCCCAACTCGCGTATTCCGTCGAGGATCCCACTGCTGGTGCAGGAGTTGCGCACGATCTGCCTCTCGATTCTGCCATCCAACTACCCCGCCGACTCGGCCGGTGTGGTGGCAGAGGAGGCTTCAGCCACATCTACTGACGACAGCAAGGTGGGCGACGAAGCTGGTTCCGACCGCGACCGTCTGGCTTCGGAGAAAGCGGCTGCTTCGGCCTCGTCTGGCGTTCCTTCGTTGGCCACGACGCACCACCAACTCATTGCACACACGCTGGACCCGCACCTGATCGCACAGGAGCTGCAGCACGGCGTGCTGGACGTGCCTGCGCTCATCACGTTTATGGGATCGATCCTCAAGCTGCACTGCGCGCCGATGCGCGACGAGGCGATCGAAAAGATGGTCGAGGTGGTGTGCATCGACCACGACATCGGCAAGGGTCTGCGACTCTGTTTCGAGATCCTCGAGCTGATGAAGCTCGACATTGCCAACCACCAGCTGCGGTCGGCGCGGCCGTTCCTGGTGGAGACGGCGGTGGACTTTGAGATCCGCTGGTTCAAGGAGCAGATCGAGCAGGGCAAGATGTCGCTAGACAAGACGACCGCCTGGATGCGACACGCACTGAGCGAGGCGAGCGACGATTCGGGCCTGCCGCGCAGCCAAGTGATGGTGACGGCATTCAACCGCGGCATGCTGCAGCTCATCTTTGATGTGCCGGGCACGCTGCCCGTGCTGTCGCAGGTGGCCACGCCGCTGGGCTCGCCGTCGTCGTCGTCGCTCAACAACACCTTTGCCACGCTCTACCCAGAGACGTTCCAGTTTGACGCGTACCGCATGATGACGTTCCACAACGATGTGTCGGACCTGACGATCGTATATATGCTGCTGCTGCTCTTCCGCCAGCTGTGCGGCACGCCGCTGGACGACGGTGCGCCGCTGCCGGCGTGCGTGGGCAGCCTGGTGCAGCGCCAGCTCAAGAGCATCAAGGGCGAGATCTGGTGTCTGCTCAACGACGCCAATCTGTGCCTGTCGGGCTCGGGCGGCACGTCTTCCGCGCCTGCGGGGGCGTCCTCGGCGAGTGGCCCTAGCCGACGTGCAGCAGGCGTGGAGGGTAAGCCGTTCCTCGGCAGCGCCGGCGGCTTTGCCAAGCTCGACCATCCGCGTTGGCGACGCGCGATGCAGAATGTGCTTCTCCAGATCGCCGCGCGCGCCGCAGCGGTGCAGACGGCGGCGCGAACGGGCACGTCGGACCCGAGTGCGGTCAAGACGGCGGCGCCGTCGGCCAAGACGCAGCAGCTGCTCAACTCGTGGATGGAGACGAATCTGCGCAGCGGATCGGCGCTGCACAAGATCTGCCAGAGCCGGCTGCGCGATGTGGTGCTGGGCATGCTGACGGACAAGGTGCGCAGCAGCCTGCAGATCGTCGCGGCTGTGCCTGCGGCCGTGCCTGCGGCCGCCAGCAAGGGTGGCGAGCCTAGTGCAAGCCAGCAGAAGCGCGCAAGCTCGAGCGAAGACGGCGATGCAGATGACGGTGCATCGGCGTCCAAGAGGCACCGCACCGATGCTGGTTCGGACGCCACGAGCAGCGACCAGGTGACCAACGCTGCGGGTGTCGCGGCCGGCACGGGCACGCCCTGGGACGCTGCGATGAACCGCGCGGGGCTGGAGCCGTTTGCGGCCGAGATCCGATTGCTGTCGGACCGAGTGGCCAAGGTGGCGACGTTCCACCTGCGCGTCTTCCGCCACCTGTACGAAGGCTTTGAGGCTGGCCGCGCCCAGCCAGCCCAATAGCCGTCGTCGTCGTCGTCGTCGTCGTCGTCGTCGTCGTCGTCGTCGTCGTCGTCGTAGTTGAGGCCATTTGGCCACAGCATTTACCTCTTCATTGTTTCACATCAAGGACATTGCCTATCAGATTCAACGAGCAACTACACTATATTCGCATGACTTTTGACGCTGCTGGCTGCGAGCAAGCTGATGGAACATGAGAGCTGTGGAGGAAATGCGGTGACTGGAAGGGGGATGAGTTGGGTGTTTGCGTGATGAGCTGCAGGCTGCAGAGTGCTGATCGTCGTGCATGCCTGTGCAGCGGAGGTGCATGGGGCTGCGGCTTGTGGTTGGGTGGGGCATCTGAGGAGCCAGCCACGGGCGGGCGGAAGAAAAAAGGTTCTTGGATGGAAACAATTTTGGTTCGGTGTGCATTTGGCACCCCGGCACGACGGAATGCAGCTCTTTTGACTCGGCTGGTGTTGTTTACCGCCCCTCCTGCCTGCGACTCTACATCCAAGGTGAACTGCATCTCTTTACTTTGCAGCTTCTGGATGTTCAAGGTGCGGTGAGTCGAGTCGATGTGGTCTGCATGGATGGCGCCGAGGGTGGCTGGGGATGGGGCTGAAGGTGAGTGGCAGCGCCCGCAAGGCTCGATGTCTTGCCGAGCTGGAGCAAAATGCAGTTCAGCCGGAGAGAGAGAGAGAGAGGGTTGGCAGCAACAGAGCGGCGCGAGCGAGCGCGCCCAGCGAGGCAGAGGGGTTGGTGGGCCAGGACGCAACTAATTTTGGACGCAATTTTGGCTGCGGGCAAATGCTTGGCCGCGCGGGTCTTTGGATTGCGCGAGGGCGAGGGCGAGGGCGAGGGCGAGGGCTCTGGCAAATTGGGTGTTGTTGTGGGGGACTTGAACCGCAAAGGCGCGCTCTGGTATGAGAGAATGGGTGCATGGGCGCACGCAAGCCCGCCGTCTCTTTGCGACCGCCTGCGCTGCTGGGCTGCTGCCTCGCGCGCATCGTCGTATGCGAGAGCGACCGTCGTTCTCCAACCCGCCTACAACCCCCTGTTCTTTGCTCCACGATCCCCAGACTCTTGCTCAACACCACATCGACTTACTCTGTCCCCCCTCTCTCTGTTCTCTCTTCGTTGGATCCTCTGCACACCCTTTCGGAATCCGCATCAACCATCGCATCGTCCCAATTTCGGCCTCAACGCCAAATCGACCCAGTTCGCTCTTTGCACCGTTCCATCAATTCGACACCACAGCCCCACATCCAAGGCGAGGCGTACTTTCAACTCGCGCGCATCATACAAAGCATATTCGCTGGGCCGGCAACTGCATAGCTCGAATTCGCATCGCAGCGTCGATCCCTCGCCTGCCATCCAGCTGACCCGCTTAGCGCCAGCAACTGCAGCGTCGCAAGTGTTCGCCGGCTCCTCCGATCCACGTACGAGTTTCGGCAGATCCGCATCGTGGCAGTGTCTCACGCTGCAAAGTTGGCGCGATGAGTTCGTCGTCGCCCATCACGAGTGTGCCGGATCCGTCGGATTCGTCCGCACTCGCCTCGATCATCACACAGGTGCAGCCTGGGCAGGCGGCGCCTGTGGTGCGTCGTCCCGCAGCGCCGTCCAAGTCCAACGCGCAGACGGACGCATCGCGGAAGAAGAAGAAGAAAAAGAAGAGCGCTGTTGCCGATGCTGCGCGCGATGAGGCGGCGCAGCTGCGGTCGCAGGACCAGGCGGTGGCCGAGGCGGCTCGGCTGGGCTCCGAGGCTGCGCAGTCGCAAGCACGCGCCAACACCAAGACGACAGCTGCGGGTACGGCTGCAGAAGCACCGACGCAAGAGACAGACTCGGCGGCACCACAACATTCGCATCAGGCCTCGTCAACGCTCGTCGGCACATCGACGGCCGGCGATACGCTGGGTCGCAGCGCGGTGCTGGGCGTGTCGGACTCGCCGGTGGTGGGTTCGGACCAGCCAGCCGAGCGAGTGGCACAGACTGCACCGATCGACTCTGAGAAATCCAACCCGACCGCAACAGAGAGCAGCGAGGGAACGGTCGACAAGGACGGGCTCATCGATGTGCCTCCGCGTAAGCATGCGGGTGAAGCGGTTGCCAAGCCCGCAGCTGCAGCTGCACCTCGACCCGCAGCGGCGGCTGCGAAACCCTCCCCCGCGCGCCCCGTGGCTGCATCGGGCCCTTCCAAGGCTGGCAAGAAGCCCGGACTCGGCGCGCGCCTGGTGGCGCTACTCACCTGTTCGTCGGCTACATCCGCCGAGGTGCGCCACGAGATGCAGGAGAAGCAGCGCGCTCCTGCCAGCGTTGCCGCGCGCAATGTCAAACCGCCCACTGCCGCCGCTGTTGCACCACGCACACCCACCAAGCCCACGCCTGCGGGCGGTGAGTACGAAACCACGCCCGGTGGGGGCACCAAGCTTCCGCGCGACGAGACGGGTAACGTCATGTCCGGAGCGGTGGTCCCACCGGGTGCAGCGTTTGTGACGGCTGACGAGGCGCGGAAATCTCGATCGTCGCTGGCGGATTCGGAGGATTCCGTATCGGACGATGACGACGAGATGGACATGGACGATATGGACTATCTTACAGACGACCAGACTGAAGAGCAGCGATTGATCCTTCAGGGCGGGATTGGGATTCCCGTGGACGAGCATGGAAACCCGCAACCGTTGTTGACGGAAATTGGACCGCAGGATCATGGACGCAAGTGTCTGGTTTTGGATCTCGACGAGACCTTGGTTCATTCGAGCTTCAAGATGATCCAGAACGCCGACTTTATCGTGCCGGTCGAAATCGACGGTACGGTTCACAATGTCTATGTGATCAAGCGACCGGGGGTGGACGAATTCATGCGCCAGATGGGCGAGATCTACGAAGTCGTCGTCTTTACCGCAAGCTTGTCCAAATACGCCGACCCCGTACTCGACATGTTGGACATTCATCATGCGGTTCGACATAGGTTGTTTAGGGAGAGCTGTTACAATCACAAGGGCAACTACGTCAAGGACCTCAGCCAACTAGGAAGACCCATTGCCGATACCATCATCATCGACAATTCTCCCGCCAGCTACATTTTCCATCCCAACAACGCCGTGCCCGTCAGCAGCTGGTTCAATGACCCCCACGATACCGAACTCACAGACCTCTGCCCCTTTTTGGCCGATCTGGCAAATGTAGACGACGTAAGAGCCGTCCTTGACGGCTCACTCTAAGTTATACCCCCATCTTCCCCCACTCCTTCCAATACGCCCCAATTAAGCTCCAGTCTTATCTCATCGTCCAGTTCAATCTTTTCCCCCGCCCTCAATCTGCACCACACACACATACACACACACGTCTTAGAATCTCAACTCCCACACCATGCGTATCCTTCTTTGTAGAGAGCAAGGACGAGCTGGATTATCACGGGGCGCAGATGAAATGGTCAAAGGAAGTAGAGGGCGGACTACAGCTCGATGCCCGAGTCGCGATCGTCGTCCGCGGCGGCGGCGGCGTCGACGAGCGCCTTGAGCGGCGCAGTGGACGCGCTGGTGGCCGAGGACGGGAGGCGGTTGATCGCGCGGCCCAGCGCGGTGCACAGCTCGGTGATCGTGTCGAGGCCCGCGTCGAGCTCGTCGAGCTCGTGCGCGCTCGCCTCGTCTAGCGCCGCAGCCGGTGCCGCAGCCGAGACGAGCTTGCGCACGTGCAGCGTGGTGGCATGCACGCGCTTGACGTCGGTGCGCGCGTCGGCAAACATGCGCAGGAAGCTGAGCCAGGCGAGCAGGAGCACGGCGCGCGCATCCACCTCGTTGCGCGGCGCCGGCGTGGTCGCTGGCTCCGGAGCGGCGTTGGCATCGACAAAGGCGTACAGCGCCGCGACGCTCGCCAGCTCGCTCTGCGTGGACAAAGGCTGGTCGCGCAGCATCGAGGCGACGTGGCGTGCGACACCGAGGTTGCCCAGCACCGCCGACCACGTTGCCAGCGTCACCTGTGCCATTTGCCATGCGCGTGGCGTGGGTGGCGCAGTGCGTGCGAGCATCGTTATCTCGGCATGCAGTTCGCGACGAGTCTCGGCATCGTGCACCACGTCCAGCTCGAGCCTCTGCTTGGACTGCATCGATACGAAGCCGTGCACGAGCTTGGACGGAGCCACCGACGACGAAGGGCACGAAGCGCGCACCACGCTGGCCAGCAGACGGTTCCACACCGCGGTTAGGCGCGCGCAGTAGTGCACGTCGGCAATACCGAGCACTGCCGAGTACTCGTAGTCGCGCAGGTCGCTGGATGCAGACGCGGTCGCGAGCATGTCGAGCGCAGTGTCCAGATCGAGCGACAGCACTGACGAGAGCCACGACGCACTCTCGACCTGAGCCAGGCCGTCGTCCTTGTGAAGCGCAGAGGGCGTCGAGCTCTCGGCGTCGGCCGCACGAAGACACGAGCGTGCCTCGATCCAGAGCGAGTCGGCAAAGTCCTGGGCCGAGTTGACACCGTCGCCGAGGCGTGCAAACGCGAGCGCGAGCGTAGCCAGCAGTCGAGGTCGCACCGAAGCGGGGTCTCGCGAGGCGGCATGGGACGAGCCGCGAATGTATTGACTGTTGGCGAGGCGAAGTGCGGTGTGCAGACGAAGGAGCGAAGAAGTCTGAGCTTTGGCTTCGCACAGCGTCTCCACCTCGAGTAGGCGGCACAGCGCGCCAGCCTCGTCGCTTGACATGTGCTTGATCGGCACGAATCTGTGAAGACGAGAGTTGCGGCCGAGGACGAGATGCAAGCTGGACCCGAGGACCGAAGGAAGAGCCATGGGAGCAGAGAGGGGGGCTGAGACGTTGGAGCGAGTGGCCGAGTCGAAGGCAGCGACGCCGATGTCGCCCTTGGTCAACGACATGCGCAGCTTGCGGCTCGACTCGGCAGAATCCACGGATGATGCACCGTCGGAGCTGACAGACGCATCGACTGAAGACGAGCGTGCCTTTGGGAGGAAACGGGAAAAGATGGGCCAGACGAGGAAGAGGAAGAGGAAAGCGAAGGATACGATGCGCAGCACCTCGAAGGCAAGTGCGTGCGAGGGAACGCTGTCAAAGGCGTGCGGATCCTGGGCGATGGACAAGGAAGGGGCCACGTATCCTGCGGAGCGCTTGAGCAGCTGACGACCTGCGCCCACCATGAGCTTTGCGGGAGCGGGGCGGGCGACGGCTTCGGATGCGTCCGAGGCAGATGCATCGAGGGCAAATTCGGCACCAGAGCCGATGAAGCTGATGCCGAGGAAGGTGGCGAGCATGTAGCGCGAGGAGGCGACGGAGGAGAGGGTGGCGGCGATGCCGGAACGACGGCCCCGGCCGGCCTTGGATCCGGTGCGACTTCTGGCTGAAGGGGGGGAGGAGGACGAGGCGCTGTTGTAGGAGCTTTCGCCCGTGTCGGCTTCATCGTCGTCTTCGTCAGCCTCGTCGTCATCGTCGTCGTCATCGGCGCCGGCGTTGAGGGAGGCGTCGGCCTCGTCCTGGGCCTCCTCGTCTTCCATGGCGGCTGCGGCTGCTGCGAAGGCCTCCTGCTCTGCGACGACCTTGTCCATCTCTGCCTCCCAGAGTTCGAGGAGCTCCTCGCCTCCCTCGAGACTGCGGACGAGTTCGCGGAGGCCGGCGACCTCGCTGGTGAGGCGCAACTCTCTGGACTTCAGGTACTTGATGTAGTCTGTGGCCTTGCCGAGGATGGTGGCCTTGTTGAGCTTGGTGGCGGCGGGGACGCCATCGACGAGGTCTTCCTCCTGCTGCGCCTTGCGACTGCGACGACCGGAGGGGGTCTTGCGTGGGCGAATCTCGCGGAGCGCAGGTACGGCGCGACGAAGGGCGGCGATGCGGTCGTTGATGTTGTTGCGATATCTGCGCTCGATGGCGTTGTGTGCAACCTTTTTCTGCTGGCGGGTGGCGGGGTCGAGGTGCTGTTTGTCGGCGGAGGTGGCGGAAGCTGATGTTTGGGATGTAGCCTGCGTGGAGGCGAGGGCACTGGCAGCGTTCGCTGCGGCCTGGCTTTCTTGTAGTCGCTTTGCTTTGAGCCTTTGGATGGCGGCGAGGGCGGTGGCGTTACTTCCGACTTCCATGTGGGGCAGCTTGCTGCTCATGTGGTTGATGGTTGGTGGCGCTGGCGCTGGCGCTGCCACTTTGGCCGATGGTTTGGACTCGGATGGTGCCGAGGTTGACTTTGCCTTTTTGGGCTTGCGTGTGGCGGAGTCAGGATCCGGTTGTGGCGGTGCAGCTTTGGAGTTCTTCCTTGCGATTGTTGATGAAGAAGTTTGCGCGAGTGCAGCGTCCGACTCGGGTGCATCTGCTCCACGTTTGGTGCCGACGAGGGTGGTGGTGTGGTTGTGGATTGGTTCGACAGATGTCGCGGTGGTCTCGCTGTACGGCTCGGACACTGTCGGAGGGTGTAGGTTGTTTGCGGTGGCAGGCGCGAGGAAGTTTGGGTTCCATGACTGTGCGTGTGCGTTGTTGGGCGGGATGGAGGCGGGTGGGAGCTGAACGGTGTGCAAGCCGAAGGGCGAAGTGGACGAGGTTGCCTGGACGGCAAAGTTGTGCGCGAAGGGGGAGGTGGTGTCGGAGCCTGCGTAGGATTGAGGATACGAGGCGTTGGAGAGGTCGAGGCTACCGTCGGGGCTGAATGCGGTTCCAGCTTGGGAGGCCACGGAGAAGGAAAGGTTGCGAGGATTGGAGCCGAGGTCCGAATCGGGCGGGGTAGGGAAATTGGATGCACCGTAGATGAGGTCGTTGATGCTGTTGGGGCTTGCGCCGCTGTCGCTGGAACCCGAGACGAAGGAGCCGGCATAGGAAGCAGAGAAGGAGGCGAGCGAGGGTGGAGCCTCGAGATCGACAAAGTGGTCAGAGGGGAGGGTTGCGTCGAGGATGGAGCGCATCATGGAGTCGTAGTCGTCGCTGGACCAGGGGCCCGACGGCTGGTTGTCGAGGACCATATCGGATTGCTGCTTGGAAGCGACGATGGTGGGCAGCATGTGCTGGAAGGCGGACATGGAGTCGTGGTGCGGAAGAGGAGGTTGCAGAAGCTGCGAGCGGGTGTCAAGAGGAGTGGCAGACTGGTAGAGATGCTGCTCCTGCTTTCTCGGACTGCCGGGTGGTGGAGCGCCGGTGCTCATCGAGGCGCAGAACATGTCGCTTTTGTCCAAGTATTATAGAAGAGGGACGCGGTTCTTTGTGATGCTCCTTTTGCTGGTTGAGATGGTGTGCAGTGAAGAGAGGAGAGCGAGAGTGTGAAGGCAAAGGAGTGGACACCGGGATCGAGTTGGAAGTCGATCTCTGCTGTGCTGGATGGCGGAGAGGACGGATGGCAAGTGCTAGCGAGGTTGGATGATGCGGCGCCTGCGAGTCGAAGCGGTTCAAGTGTGCGGCGTAGTGGATGTGGCAGAAAGAGCGGATGGCTAGCGAGCGTGTCTGAAAGAGAGAGAGAGAGAGAGAGAGTAGTGGCTGTGACTGTGACGAGGAGAGAGAGAGCTTCGAGCAGCAGCGCCGCGTCGAATGCCGCACGGCAACCGCCTGACAGGCGCCTCAGCAGAGCGTGGCAGCAGCAGCAGCAGCAGCGGCGGAGGCGTAAAGGGCCGCCATCGTACGATTTCGAGTGTGGAGCAGCCGCGCCTCTCTGTGGGATTCTTTTCGGCATGGCCGGACGTGCAATCAGCTCAGAACCCTGCATCTGCTGTTGCTGCTCTTCGGCACTGCCGCAATCTTTTCTGAGCTGTCTTGGCTCTTGCTGGCTGTACTGCAATGCCACACCGCAATCCAGATCAAAGCAAGGACCGCCCACAACGAGGATCGAGCTCAGAGCGTCGTCCGGCTTGGCGGGTGAGCCTTAAAATTTCCAATGCCACGCCTCGCTGCCTATCCAAAATGTCACGCCACTTCGGTCGCGCGTGCCAATCTCGCCTTCTGCTGCCGCCAACTTACTCGTCACTCTCAGCCGCTGGGACCCCTTTGCTTAGCCCACAGCCTCGTTTCCGTTGCCACACTCAGACGATGGCTCATTCATCCCTGCAAGCAACCCAACACCATCACAGAACACCATCCAACAACAATGGAGCAACTTGTCGGCAAGAGAGTAGAGACGATCCCGGTGATGAGAGCGCAGGATTCATAATTGCAACGTTTGGCCGTCTCCCGCAACGAGCTTCTTTAGCTCAGTTGGTACGAGCGTCCGACTGAAGAATTCAGTTTCACCAGTCGCCACTGCCTGCAGTGGACATACGGTATCGGGAGGTCACCTGTTCGACCCAGGTAAGGAGCATTCGTTTTCTTTTTGCGTTACCAAGATCTCTGCTTATGTAAGGCTCTATAAGAGCTAAAGTGAGCGTGCTCCACTCGCGCCGGAAATTTTTTCGAGAAACTCGAGTGCAGCAGCAGAAGCAGCAGCAGCAGCAGCAAAAGAAAGACCCTTTCGAGGTTTCTTTTGGTGGCAGCCACGGCAACCTCCTCCAACTCAGCCTCCGCGCTCTCCAACCACACCCACACCCACACCCACTCTCGCTCCTTCCACCACAGAGTCTCGCGCCATCACCTGCAATCTACTAACTCGTCGCAGCCAGGCAGGGCGCTAGAGCAGACTCGCAACTCGCACATCCTCGCTGCTACACCTTGACGCAGCTCGCCGCCGCTGCTCGCAGCCATGGCCGACGCTCAGCAGGCCAACAAGGCCCATCGCAAGGCAAAGACGGGCGGTAAGGCCGAGAAGGGAAAAGCCAAGCATGCCAACGGCTTCAACCCCAAGGCTTTCATCTCCGCCAACCTCAACGTCGCTCAGAAGCAGATCCTGCGCAACGCCGAAAAGGACCAGAAGCGTCTCCATGTGCCTCTCGCCGACAGGACACCCGCAGACGAGCCACCGCCCATCATCGTCGCCGTCGTCGGCCCAGAAGGTGTCGGCAAGACAACGCTCATGCGCTCCCTCATCCGCAGATACACAAAACATACGCTCGCAGAGATCAAGGGCCCCGTCACCGTCGTCACGGGCAAGAAGCGCAGGGTGACGTTCATCGAGTGCAACAACGACATCAACTCGATGATCGACGTCGGCAAGGTGGCCGATCTCGTGCTGCTCATGATCGACGGCTCGTTCGGTTTCGAAATGGAGACCATGGAGTTCCTCAACGTCCTCCAGTCGCACGGCTTCCCCAAGGTCATCGGCGTCCTCACCCACCTCGACCTCATCAAAAAGGCAAAGACGCTCAAGGCCACAAAAAAGAGGCTCAAGCAGCGTTTCTGGACCGAGATCTACGACGGCGCAAAGCTCTTCTACCTCTCCGGCATCATCAACGGTCGATACCCCGACACCGAGATTCAGAACCTCTCGCGCTTCATCGGCGTCATGAAGTTCCGTCCGCTCATCTTCCGCAACGCCCACCCGTACGTGCTTGCAGACCGCATGGAGGACCTCACACCGCGCGAAGAGATCCGCGCCAATCCCAAGGGCGATCGCACCATCACCGTGTACGGCTACCTGCGCGGCACCCATCTGCGCCCCTCGCAGCGCGTCCACATCCCCGGCGCAGGCGACCTCTCCATCACATCCATCGAGAAGCTCAACGACCCCTGTCCACTCCCCACCAACGACTCCGAGAAGCGCAGGAAGCTCTCGGACAAGGCAAAGCTCATCCATGCTCCCATGAGCGACGTCGGCGGCGTCATGTTCGACAAGGACGCCGTCTACATCAACGTCCCCGGCAGCTTCACCAAGAACGGCGACAACCACGCGGCGGCAGGCGAGGGCGAAAAGATGGTCATGGATCTGCAGGATGCCCACACCACGCTGGATACCCTTGCGGCACAGAGCGAGCTGCGACTGTTCGACTCGGACACCTCCGGACTGCGCACGGGCGACATTGCGTCGAGCGCCGAGCACGATGACGAGGATACGCTCGACTACCCGCCTCCCGCCAAGGGCAAGCGTGTTCGTCGCGCCGCGTTCGACGACGTACCCATGGACGACGACGTTGAAGACGATGACGAGCACGACGATGTAGACAGCGACGCGGACCTCGACGACGATGCCGACGAGGACGAGGAGGGATACCGCCGCCGCGCATTCTCCCGTCGAGCCGTCGAGGGAGACGAAGAAGGCACGTCCAAAGACATCCCATTTGCCGATAGCGATTCCGACATGGGACTCGGCACCGACAACGACGACGACGATGATGCACCCTCCGACGGTGATGCCGACGACCTTGACTCCGACGACGACGAGGTGGCGCCATGGAAGCGCGACCTAGCCGCACGAGCCGAGGCCACGGTGCTTGCCAACAAGAGGCGCAAACCGATCGACCTGACGCGGTTGATCTATGAGACGGACGCGACGCCGGAGCAGATTGCATCGGGCGACGTGCACGACTCGGACGATGCGGAGGAGGATATCCGCCAGATGGCCGAAGCGGACGAGGAGGATTTCTTCCGTCCTGCCGATGGATCGCGCGCAGCTCAGGGCGCCAAGGCTGGTGATGAAGAGTACCAGGACGTGCCGGACCAGGCACGTGCGGTGGTGCGCTCGCACGAACTGGACCATTGGGCACACGAGCGCGTGCTCGACTCGATCCGCCGCTTCTTCATCACGGGCGACGAGCCCGATCTCGAAGAGCGCAAGGACGGTTCGCGCGTCGAAGCTGCCCCCGTCGCCGACGATGGTTCTGAATCCGAAGCCGAGGCTCAGGAGGGCGCTGAGGAGGATGATACGGAAGATGCTCGGGCCAAGGCGCTGGCGGCGAAGAAGGAGGCGCTCAAGCGTCGGTTCGACGAGCAGTACGACGATCCCGACGCCGACACCAAGCAGGACTGGTACGACGAGCAGAAGGACGCGCTTGCCGCACAGGCTGCACTCAACAAGGCCGAGTTCGAAACGGTCGACGAGGACCTTCGTCACCAAGTGGTCGGCTATGCTCCTGGTGCATACGTTCGCATTGAGCTGAGTAAGGTTGCACACGAGCTGGTGGACCACTTTGATCCCGCCTACCCGCTCCTCGTCGGCGGCCTGTTGGCGAGCGAGGAGAGTTTCGGATTCATCCAGGTGCGCATCAAGCGACACAGATGGCATCAGAAGATCCTCAAGACCAACGATCCGCTCATCTTTTCGCTGGGCTGGCGGAGGTTCCAGTCGATCCCCGTCTACTCGTTGGACGACGGTACGCGCAACCGAATGCTCAAGTACACTCCCGAGCACATGCATTGTTTGGCATCGTTCTACGGTCCCATCTCGGCGCCCAACACGGGTTTCTGTGCGTTTAACACTCTTTCTACCAGTACGCCTTCGTTCCGGGTTAGCGCCACTGGAGTTGTACTGGATGTGGATGCGGGGTCGCAAAAGATCGTCAAGAAGCTCAAGCTCACGGGCACGCCGGCCAAGATCTACAAGAATACGGCGTTTGTGCGCGACATGTTTAGCTCTGCACTCGAAGTGGCCAAGTTTGAAGGCGCACACATCAAGACGGTTTCGGGTATTCGAGGACAGATCAAGAAGGCGCTGTCCAAGCCCGAGGGCCAGTTTAGGGCGACGTTCGAGGACAAGATCCTGATGAGCGATATCATCTTCCTGCGTGCTTGGTACACGATCCAACCACGCAAGTTCTACAACCCGGTCACGTCTCTGCTGCTCTCTGGCAACCGGGGCTGGCAGGGGATGAGGTTGACGGGTGCGGTTCGAAAGGAGCGACAACTCAAGGCGCCGAATCACATCAACTCGTCCTACCGCGACATTGAACGGACCGAACGAAAGTTCAATCCGCTCCGAGTTCCTCGAGCCTTGCAAGCGGAGTTGCCGTTCAAGTCGAAACCGAAGCAGATGAAGGCATCGACGAACCAGGGATATTTGGCCAAGAGGGCGGTGGTGTTGGAGGGCGACGAGAAAAAGGCGCTGGCGTTGCTGCAACAGATGAAGACGGTGCAGAGGGAGAAGGAGGACAAGCGCAGGAAGAAGAACCTCGAAAAGCGACAGGAACGCATCAAGATCAACCAAAAGGACGACGAAATCAAGGCTCAGAAGAGGAAGGCAGAGATGAAGGAGATCTATCGTGTGCAGGGAATGAAGGCCCAAAGCGCTGCAAAGAGGCAGAAGACCGCAAAGTAGCCTCGCAAATCCTTTCTGACTCGGATCGACACTGTTGCCATTTCCAACACGTGCTGCGAATCTTGGGTCTGACATTGTGTGCGTTGTGCGTTGTGCTTTGTGCGTTGTGCGATGGGAGTGCGAGATGGAGTTGTGATCACAAGAGCAGGCTTCGAGGCTTTGAGCTTGCGGTTTTTCGTGCTCGCTGACTCTGTTGGGTGCGAAAAAGGGCAAGCGGTTGTGTGGTGTGTACCATCAACGTGGCTCCTTCCTGTTTGCGTAAAGAAGACGGCCTAGCACAGTATCCCTGGGCCTTACCAGCATGGATGCGTCCAAATTCGATCTTGAGCCGTGTATCTTTCTTCCCCCCCTCCCCCCCGCACGCGGTCGGTCAGATGATCTTGATCTCTTGCTACGGCTCGTCGAACTACCCACCGGCTCAATAGGCCACACGTGGTTCCGAGATTCAAAGACATGCACGTGCTTGAACGAGGCTCACGCAGTGCGTGTACGCGGACAACTTACCGCATCGTGCGAGCGCAGAGACTCCAAGCCGAGCCACAATCAAAGGCCCCCCCACAACAAAAAACCGCCTCCCTTCCTCTTCTCCGAATTCCTCGAACCTTCACAACC
>NW_014638995.1:288216-299593 GCF_000747765.1 Moesziomyces antarcticus
GCTAAAGCTTCCCCTCTCCTGTCCCACCTACCGCTGTAGCTGCTACCATGAACATATGGCCTTTTCGTTCTTGGATATGCCTTCACATTGTGTGCACGCTATCTGACATGATTAAGAGGTGAACTCCCAGCTTCAACGCAAGCCGCGCAACAATCCCTGCCTCTTCTCCTCCCTCTGCAGCTTCATTCGGACTCGTCACTTACTGCAGCTCGCGCGAGCTGGGGCGAAAAGGCATCCTTCATTCAATCATTCACATCTCTTTTGGATAATTTGTGTGCGTTGTGTGACATGAATGCGAGACGGCGTGTGTGTGTAAGAGCTGGCCGACGGTGAGCAGCCGCGAAACGCTTTTCGCAATATTGTTAGATCCTCAGGCTGGTCTCGTAAGCCATCCGATCCCGAACGGTCAACAGCGCGTTTCCGATCCCGACGCACACCTGCATGCACAGAGCTGCCGACGTCCATATTGTTCTTGGGCCCACCGTGCATGGCACAAGCGGCAAACATCCGCAACAGATGCAACGCTTTCAAAACTTCCGGACTTGTAGGCGAGGTGTTGGCGAGTCCAACAAGCCTGGCGCCACGTTCTGCTGGTCCGGCAGTTGGTTCAGACGCGGGGTGCACGTGAGACAGTGCACGTCCGCCTCACCTGTGCACCGAGCCTCGCCCGTGGGATTCTGAGCTTTGTTTCGAACCGACCAGCAGCGGCCTCTCTTCTTTCTTCTGCGCACTCCGATCATCCCATCCCGGCGCCGGGAGTCCGCCTTTTCTTCACCCCACTCCGAACATCCATCCATCCAGCCATCCCCAGCCATCGGGAGCAGGCTCGCTGCGCACAAAGCGTCGTCGGGTTCGGGTCCTCTGCCTTGTCTTCATCCTTTCTCCACTTCAGCACGGGCGCTCGAGCGAAGTCGGCTCGAATGCAGCTTTCCACTCCACACCGCTGATGAGCTAGGCCCAGCGCGCGCTCCCCACGCATTCCACCCAGACCGCTGGAATCCCCACCCCCGAGCCGCCGTCGACCAAGCTGCAAGGCGGTCAGAGCGGTGACACGCCGAGACCAGACGCTCCGCAGCGTCTGAGCGAGCTTCATCCATGGAGCCGGCACGCACCAACCGCAAGGTGCTCCCCAACTACCTGCTCGAAGACTACATTCCTGTTCCCGACTCCAAGCCGTCCGCATCGTCGGTCGCATCGGGCTCCCACGCGCACAGCGATGCGCAGCACCACGCCGAATCCAGCACGCGCGGCGAGAACGGTGCTGCTTCTGCAACGCCAAGCGAAGCACCGGACGAGGCGCTAGGGTTTCTGCCACGTCGCAAGAAGCTGCGACAAGCGTGCGTCTATTGTCGTCGCTCCCATCTGGTGTGTGAAGAGAAGCGACCATGCCATCGCTGTGTCAAGCGCGGCATTGCAGATCGGTGTGTTGACCCGCCACAGGACGGCAAGCTGGACGAGGGAGCGCAAGCCAACGGCAATGCCAATGGCAACTCGGGCAAACAAAAGCCGCAACACTTGTCGCCGGCGTCGTCCGCCAACGGCGAGGATGCAAACGAAGGCGCAGATTCGACTCCGGACCGTGCATCGGAGGCACAGCGGGGCAGCAAGCGAAAACGCAAGTCGCATCCACTCAAACCCAGCGTGGCGGCCCCACCACCAGAGCACGATGGAAAGGGCCATCAGCCCCCCTTCTCCATGAACCACGCCGCTGCGCCGGAGCAAGCGAACTTCAACGCGGCTAGCGCCCAACGTCACGTCATGGCGTCCACGCTTGCTCCTGAATCGGCAGCGACGTACGCGGGTCTGCCCCTTACGATGCCTGTGTCCGCGGCCGCACCAGCACCAGTCCCAGCACCGGCTCCAGGGCGGAACGCGCCATCGCAGCTGCTGCAGGGACAGCCGATCTTTCAACCGCCGTCGTCGGCCGAGCTCGACTCGCTCTTCTCGACGTACTTTTTTGATGTGGCGGATTCGTTCAATGCGCGTCCGGGAGCGCCTCATCCAGGAGCGCCGGGACATCACGGAGCGCCTCCGACGGCGGTGGGTGGACACGCCATGTTTGGATCGCACCAGCAGGCGCATCCACAGCATCATATGCATGCCATGTCGAGTGCGCATGCTTCGCATCCGGTAGATACCGGACTGCAGCCGACGCAGCCGCATTTTGATGCAGGTGTTGGAGGCGCACACGACCCAAGGGTGCCGAGGCATGCCATGCCGGTCGGAGGTGGACCAGGAGTGCATCAGCAGCAGCCGCTTTCTTCGCGTCCTTCGCACCATGGCGCGGCACGAATGCCGGCGGATGCCGAGGACAAGTCGATCTTGGACGCAGCGCCGAATGCACTGCCTACCCATCATGGTGCCGGTGTGTTTGCAGGCGCCGATCGGTCGCAGCAAGGCGCGACGGAGGACAAGGAGGCCGTGACACGACAGAGGCCCGGTGACGTGTATGCGCCGTATCCGTACCGCAAGGGGTACGCGTCGTTGATGCGATACATGACGGAGCAGAACTGGTCGCAGCAGTCGATTCGTTCGGTGGAGGCGGCGTTGTCCAAGATCCGGCGGCTGTGGTTTTCTCTCGAGGACAACATCCAGCCTTCGAGCATGATCCAGCTGCAGGCCGAGTGGGCGGGCAACGTGCGGTACTATTCCGAATCGGTGCTGCCGTTTACGCCGGTGCCGATGGTGGTGTGCCGCAAGGCTGGCGAGGTGTACGCATCCAACGAGCTGGCGCACGAGCTGTGCGGGCGGTCGCGAGACCAGATGACGGGGGGCAAGCTGTCTTGCTACGAACTGATGACCGAGGCGTCGGCGTCCGAGTTCTTCCGGCTGTACGAGTTGGCGGTGGGCGGCGACCACGCGGAAGACGGCAGTTACGTGCCGACGGTGGGAAACACGGCGCCGCTGTACTGGAACGCGGACATTGTGCGTCCGAACGCGGATGGAACGGCGAGCGTGCGACGTACGCGCGGGGTGTTTGAGATGAAGATTGCGCCGTGCGGGTTGCCGTCTCTGCTGGTGTGCTGCTTTGTGCCGCTGTCATGAGCGCATGGCATGGACCCGAGCTTGCGTGATAATGTAATTGTACCAACCAATGTCGATTGTATAGAGTGTGTTTGGCTGGGATGGTGCTCAGAACTCGAGGATATCTGGCTCATCGGGCAGGATGACGATGTCGAGACCCAAATTGGTGTGCTGATCAACGCTCAAGAGGTCGATTTGGCCGAGAGTGTGTTGCTGGCTTTCCACAGGTAGCCAGTGTGCCTCGTCGTCGCTGTGGGGCAGGTCAGCGATGTCGAGCTCGGGCGTTGGATTGGCGGGGCGTTGGTGAGCCATTCGCTTGTATGCTGACGGCGATTCGTGTGCGGGAAAGACGGTGTGATCGAGACGAGTGAGAAGCGTTGACAAGCACGCTGTAGCAGGCGAAGAGTCTATCGCTTCCAACCGAGTGAGGACTGGGGCGAGCTTGGCTGGATCTGCGGCATTGTGTGCCAATGTCGAGAGCGATTGGGCGATAGTGACGATGAGCGGGTCTACCTGGACACGGCGCTGTCGCCACCAGCGGTGAAAGAGGCTGGCCGAGAAGGAAGAGGTGAGAAGCGTCTCGACTATGATGCGCGAGGTGGCACGATGGACGGCGTCTCGCAAGTGGGTCGAGAGCGGTGTCTGTTGTAGTAGCAGCGAAAGAGGCCATGGTGGGTCGGATCTCGAGTCAGACCAGTCGAGGCGCACGAGGGTTTGGTGGCGGTAGGAAGCGTGCTCGAAGGTGGTGCTTGGGACGAGTCTCAGTGTCAAGGCTGCCTGCTCGAGCTTCGTGTGAGAGCTTGTGGAGAGATCTGCAATGTCGAGCCAGCCATGGCGAAGCTGCATCCGACCAAGCGGTCAGTCGAGCAAAGGATCAGACAGGGAAGAGAGGAGCATGAAAGCTTACCGACTTGATCTGTTCGAGCATAGCACGAGCGATGGCGGAGAGGTGTTCGTGGCTCAGCTCAAATCGAGGATAGTGTGAAGAAGTGGCAGCGCCAGTGAGGATAAGGTGATGGCCGAACTCATCTGGCTTAGGCTCGGTAGAGAGTTCATCTGCGCTCGCGATGGACGAGAGCGATACTCGAACGGCGACGCCTAGCTCGCTTTCGAGTGTCCAGCAGTTAGATTCAGGGGCTGTGGTGGCTGCCATGCTTATGCTCATAGTTCAGGGCAGTGCGTGTGTCTCGGCGGGCGTAGGAAGCAAGGACTGAGGCGGGGGCTTTAAATGAAGGTCAGTCGAGGCTGGCTCAGCAACAAGCACATCGGCACACAGACGCAGCGCAACGAGAGCGCAGAGTCGTGATGAGTGATGATCGAGCTGAGACGGAGGCAAGCCGACGATGGCGAGATGTGATGGACTCGGCGAGATCTGACGGCTGGCCCGATGTGATGGCTCATGGCGCAATTGAGCGGCTTCTTTCTACAGTCACGCGTGTGACAGTCACATGCATCTCCAGAAGAAGCTCGGTGCAGCATTCCGAAAGTGCGGCAGATCCGAGACCAGTGCGGAGAGTGCGGAGCTGGTGCGGAAGTGCAATTTCGTCGGCCACCGCGGCGTGGAGGCTTCCGAACGCTTTGCTGCGCTGCTTGAGCTTCCTTCCTTGTTGTCATCCCACCCTCATCGTGTGATCTCTTTCGACCCTCTGTCAAAATCCTGCAAAGATGGCCGGACTCTTCTACAAGTCGCCTGCGAGCGCCTACGTGGTGCCGGGCGTGGTCGACCTGACGCAGCCGTCGCTGTGGATCGCAGTGGGCAGCATCTGTTTCAACCCGCTGTACTGGAACATTGTGGCGCAGAACGAGTACCATCGCAAGACGATCACCAAGCTGCTCGGCGGACGTCGCTACCTCGGCTGCTACCTGCTCGCCGTGTCGATCTTTTCGCTCGGGATCGTGCGCGACCATCTGTACAATCTGGCGCTCAAGGATCAGCCTACGCATTCGCTGCTGCAGCAGTCGTGGGTGAAGCCGGCGGCGGCGGTGCTGTTTGCGTCGGGCAACGTGTTTGTGCTGTCGTCGATGTACGCACTGGGCGTGACGGGCACGTACCTGGGCGACTACTTTGGCATCCTGATGGAGAGCATGGTGACGGGCTTCCCGTTCAATGTGATGGCCAACCCCATGTACTGGGGCAGCTCCATGAGCTTTGTCGCCGTGGCGCTGTGGTTCGGCAAGCCTGCTGGACTGCTGCTGAGCGTGCTGGTGGTGATCGTGTATGCGATCGCACTGCGCTTCGAGGAGCCCTTTACGGCCAACATCTATCGCCAGGCCGAGAAGCTCAAGAAGGCCGAGGCCGAGAGGCAGGCGCTGCTCGAGAGCGACGGACCGGCTTCGGGCACGCGCAACCGCAACAGGCGCACGCCCTCCAAGCCCAAGGCCTGAGCGGCCTCCCCAATGGCTCGTCGCTAGACACTGCCAGCGACCTCTAGACCCTTCAACAGCATCTCAAGACGTCGCGCACTTTGTCTCCCTCTTTGCCCCCCCTCCCCCCCCCTCTTTTCTCTCGAGCTGGCTTTGCGATCGCATCGCCGGCTCTTTCATTCCACACATACCCGATCCTAGACCTTCGACGTTGGCCATACTAGCCGTGCGGACGATAAGGATCGCCCCTGTATCACTCAACGTGTACTTGTACCTTTTCTCCAAAATGCTCGCAATAGCTCTTCATCCTATGCTGCGAATGTGAGTGTGGTCTTGATCCGTGCTTTCCCGCAGGCTGGACCCTGGGAAGATTGTGTGATTGTGCCAAAAGGCTCAGGCGCGGGTCCGCACCGTTGACGCGTTCACGCGCCAAAAAAAGGCCGCATTGCGCTGGGGCCATGCACGCCAACCCACCTTTGCCCCACCTGCAAGCAGATCACTGACCCCACTCAAGACGTCGCTCGGCAGCATTGCAAGCGTCGAAATATCACCATCACGACGGTCGACTATATGCATTGGACAGCCAAGCAAAAGCGGAGAGTGTGTGTGTTATGGGCGGTGTGAGATGTGGATGACCCCTGGGAGAAAAGGGGCAGAGCAGCGAGTCTCCAAATGCACCTTGGCTCGGTGTACCGCGGCGCTGTGAGGCAAAGAGAGGGAAGAGAGAGCGAATTGAAATGGCAGCGCAATCATAATATTAGCAAAAAGCATCGATCGCATTTCAAATCTGGCCAGACAGCCAAACAGCGAAACAGCACAGCCCTTTTTTGGGCATTTTCCGCGCTTTTTCGCGCTTTTTTCCGTGGGTGGTTGTGGGTGTGGGTGTTGATTTGGGGAGGGGGCAGCAGATCAGCCAGCAGTGGCAGCAGCGGCTGGGCCGAGTGAGTGAGAGAGTGTCGTGTCTCAGCAAGCGCATCTGATCCGAAGTCAGCCTCGGGAGCAACCCCCTCTCCAGCGCCAAATGTAGTCGGGCGTCACTCTCTCTCTCTCAGAGCAACGCGCAGTGCAGCGGAGGTAGTGATGGGCAGCGCTCGCTCGACTCTCCTTTCTCCACCACCGCCCTCCACCCTTTCTACACCTCCATCACCACCACCACCTCGCTTCGTCCTTGCTCTCGTCGTTGTTGCCTCTGCCAGCACGCACAGCCTCGCTCTTCCACTGCACCCGCGCCATCCCGCACCGCGCCTCGATCCTTCTCACCCGACCAACGCTGAGATCCCACCGATCCAATAGACATACAAGCCGGCTTCGCTCTTGGCCCCGTCTCTCTCGCCAGTCACTTCTCGTCTACACTCCCATCTGACGCGATCTAGATCGCCTCGATCCACCCTTCACCATGGCTGTAAGTATACAGCTTCCACGCTCCTCGCCCAAGTTGCGATGAAACTCACCACCTTCTTCATCTCCTCTCTAGGACCCCTCCGATTCCAAGGTCGCCGAGGTCTATGCTCGCATCCAGACCCAGCGTCGTATCATGGAAGGCAACCAGGCACTTCGAGCCGCCACCACCAATCCCGAGGTCATTCGTCAGGCCGAGTCCCAGATCCGCGAGGCCCAGCGCAACATCTCCTACCTCCAGGAGTCCATCAACTCGCTCAAATCACGTCGCGCCAGCGGCGGGCCCGGATTCCGCACAGACAGCCCCACCGGCTCCTCCACCACCGCAGATCCCAGGCAGAGCTACGCCTCGTCCAAGACAAGCACAGGCGCAAGCTCCATCAGCGGCAACCGTCCTTACCCAACAGACAGCAGCTCCTCCTACCTCGGATCCAACCCGCCCTCCCCCGCCGTCAACCCTCGCCGATACGATGGTCGTCCGCTTCCCTCGGCGCCCGACTCCGGCGTCGGCAGCGCCGGCCCTGAAGGCTCGTACGCCCAGTATGCCAACCAAGGGCCCTACGGCGCAGCCTACTCGCCCAACGGCGGCCCCGAACAGTGGCAGCCCGCCATGCACCGCATGGGCACCAGCGCAAGGCGCAACTTCACCAATCTCGACTTGATCAAGGACGACACCCCGCACACAACCGCAAAGATCTCGCGCATGCTCCACCAGCTCGAGTTCAAACTCCAGATCGAAAAGCAGTACAAGCAGGGCATCGACAAGATGGCAAAGCTCTACCAGGCAGAGGGCGACCGCAAGAGCCGCAACGACGCAGAGTCAAAGCGCATCGAGTCCCAGTCCAAAATCGTCCTCCTTCAGCAGGCCCTCAAGCGATACAAGCAGCTCCACGTCATGGAGGAAGAGGAGGACAACGCAAGCCCAGAATCGGTCGAAAACCGCAAGCAGAACCTCCGCAAGCCCCTCTCCGGCACCCTCCAGATCTCCATCCGCAGCGCACGCGACATCGATCACTCCCCCGTACCCCGCAACACGCGCTCCGTACGCGAATCCACCGTCGTCATCAAGGTCGAAGATACGCCCCGCGCACGCACCCATCCCAGCCGCAACGAGCGCTGGCAGGAGGACTTTGAGATCGCCGTCGACAATGCAAACGAGCTCGAGGTCACCATCTATGACAAGGTCGGCAGCGCCCATCCCATCCCCGTCGGCATGCTCTGGATCCGCATCAGCGACATTGTCGAGGAGCAGCGCAAGAAGAAATTCGGTCAGGTCCCCGACGCCTCCCAGCACGGCCATGGCCCCAGCGAAGGTTGGGTCACCGCCGACAGTGTACAGCCCAGAGCTGGCGGCGGCCCCTACGCCGCAGCTGGTCCCGCTCCCGGCGGCGGTGTCGACGGCGCATACAACGGCCCCGCAGGCGCTCCCGTGCCCAATGGCCCCAGCGACGGCGTCGAAGCCTGGTTCGCCGTCGAGCCCGCAGGCGCCATCTACCTCCACCTCAACTTTATCAAGCAAAACGTCCGCAAGCGTCCCTACGACGCGCGTCTCGGCCGTCAGGGTGCATTCCGAAAGCGCAAGGAAGACGTCGCAGAGATCAACGGCCACAAATTTGTCTCGCGACAGTTCTACCAGGTGCTTCGCTGTGCCCTCTGCGGCGAGTTCCTCCTCAATGCTGCCGGCAGCCAGTGCGAGGACTGCCGCTACGCCTGCCACAAAAAGTGCGCACAAAAGGTCGTCACAAAGTGCATCTCCAAGAGCAACGCAGAAGCCGACCGCGACGAGGTCAAGATCAACCACCGCATCCCGCATCGCTTCGAGCCCATCACCAACCTCAGTGCCAACTGGTGCTGCCACTGCGGCTACATCCTCCCACTCGGCCGCAAGAACGCGCGCAAGTGTTCAGAGTGCGACATCACCTGCCACACCGACTGCGCACACCTCGTGCCCGACTTTTGCGGCATGTCCATGGAGATGGCCAACCAGCTGCTCAGCGACATTGAGACCATCAATAGGGTCAAGTCGTCCGCAAAGACCCAGCAGCAGATCCAACAGCCGCCTCCTCAGCATGCGCAGCAGCAGCAGCAGCAGCCTTACTCGGCCGGCAGTGCGTACAACGCCAACAGCGGCGCCATGGCCGGTGCGCCTGTCGGCCGCGTGACTCCACCGCAGCTGCCTCCGCTTGCGGGCACCGGTCCCGACGGACGCTTCACTTCGCTCGAAAAGCAGACGCAGCAGATGTCGATCAAGCAGGATGCGCCGTACGCGTCGCCGAACAGGATTCCGCCGCCCTCGACCGAGCAACAGCAGCGACTGGGCGCCGGACCCAACTTTGGAGGCCGTCCAGCGCCGCCTCGCATGCAGGACGGCATGTCGCCTTCGGCGTCGGACCCGCGTCTGGCCGACATGTCGCGCCCGCCTCGCCCCCTGCCGCAGCCGTCGGGCTCTGGCTCGCCCATGCAGACGCCGCCGCCGCCGGCCAACAATATGTATGGCGCGCGTCCTCAACCTCCATCCGGCTTTGCTCAGCCATCACCGTCGTCGCAGCAGCAGCCGCCGTCGCAGCAGATGCACGGCATGCTGCCGCCCTCAGCATCTGTGCCCAACGCTGCCGTCAAGCAGCAGCAGCAGCAGCCGCAGGCGATGCCGCCCGCACAGCAGCAGCAGCAGCAGCAGCAGATGCCTCCGCCGTCCCAGGGACCCGGCTCGGCCCTTGTGCCGCAGTCGGCTGGCGCCGCCGCTCAGCAGCCGCCTCGCATGCTGCCGTCGTCGCGGCGCAAGATCGGGCTCGACGACTTCAACTTCCTCGCGGTGCTGGGTAAGGGTAACTTTGGTAAAGTCATGCTGGCCGAGGAGAAGCGATCGGGCCACCTATACGCCATCAAGGTGCTCAAGAAGGAGTTCATCATCGAGAACGACGAGGTGGAATCGACCAAGTCCGAGAAGCGCGTCTTCCTCGCTGCGGCGCGCGAGAGGCATCCGTTCCTGCTCGGCCTGCACTCGTGCTTCCAGACGACGACGCGCGTCTATTTCGTCATGGAGTACATTTCCGGAGGCGATCTCATGCTGCACATCCAGCGCGAGCCGTTTACGCCGCGTCGCGCCAAGTTCTATGCGGCCGAGGTGCTGCTGGCGCTCGAGTACTTCCACAAGCAGGGCATCATCTACCGCGATCTGAAGCTGGACAACATCATGCTCACGCTCGACGGACACATCAAGGTGGCCGACTACGGTCTGTGCAAGGAGGACATGTGGTACGGCAACACCACTTCGACCTTCTGTGGTACGCCCGAGTTTATGGCGCCCGAGATTCTGCTCGAGCAGCGCTATGGGCGTGCGGTGGACTGGTGGGCGTTTGGCATTCTGATCTACGAGATGCTGTTGGGCCAGGCGCCGTTCCGGGGCGATGACGAGGACGAGATCTTTGATGCGATTCTGGAGGACGAGCCGCTGTATCCGCTGCACATGCCTGCAGACTCGGTGTCGATTCTGGAGAAGTTGCTGACGCGCGATCCGAGCAAGCGGCTGGGATCGGGTCCGACGGACGCGGACGAGATCAAGAGCCATCCGTTCTTCCGGGACGTCAATTGGGACGACATGTTCAACAAGCGCGTCCCGCCACCCTTCTGCCCGACGCTCAAGAATCCCAGCGACACCAGCTGGTTCGACACCGAGTTTACCTCGGAAAAGCCCACGCTCACGCCCGTGCACTCGGTGCTCAGCGCGCAGGACCAGGCCGAGTTTGCCAGCTTCTCCTGGACCGCGCCGCATGTCGTCTAGGTCGTTCCAGAGAGATAGTAAGATTTTCATTGTTCTTTCCGGCAGGGGTATGTTGTGTAGACTTAAGTTGAAGAAGTGGATATGGTGGGGTAGCGCCGAGGGATAAGCGGCGGCTGCAGGGGCGGCATGTAGTTGGACAGAACGGTTGCGACGGGTTTTGAGCAGGACGATATGGGTGGAGTTGGGGGAGGCGAAGGGTGATGAGCAGGGCTCGATGTTGCAAGGCAGCAATCACAAAGTGTAAGCAGGACACCTTTTGCGCGTTGATGTGCGGAAGGAAACCACGCGCCAACTTTGCGACACGCACATCGACCCTCGAATTGTCTCACACACTCATCTTGGAAGCCGGGCTTGTCTTTGCTCTTTTTGGCGGTGCCCCCAAAGAAAGTGCGGGGGGAGGAAGCTGAAGAATGCCATCAATATCGGCGTGGCAGGGCGAGATTGGATTGCAACTCATGCAGGATACAGGCGAAAATTCGCACGTTGGTGAGGCCGCAGGGTAATGATCGACCTTGGCAGTGGAATCCAAGTTAGATGTCACTTGTGTCGTCGCTTGGCATGTGGTCAATGGTCGAACAACGGTGTCGCCTCACCTCTTGCAGTTGGGGAGGATGCTGCATACGCTCAGCTTCGTCCCCCGCAGCTTGTGCGCGATCAACGTCCAAACCAGCAAGTACCGACGCCATTCAAGTGTCGATTCCGGCCTGATGCCGTGCTCTCTTGCACAGCCGTAACTGCGTCTCTTCAGAAGCAATAAGCAAAGATGCTAGCGGTAGCCTTGCAGCATCGCACGAGAACACTTTCACCCCC